>NC_041406.2:50926756-51151756 GCF_900747795.2 Erpetoichthys calabaricus | reverse complement strand
TCTGAGATACCTTTCAGTCCTACGCATTTTTAAGCGAATAAAAGGCTACGCTTGCACTTTAGTTTAAATGTGTAACCAAACCAGTTGTTACCAGAAAATAAGCTTATAGTGTCTGTTGAGGTTTTATTAAAACGAATATAGCCGAGGCACAAAATATATCTTGCTGCATCAATTGCATTGATTGTTCTCTGCCAACCATATGTCACTTAGAGGGACTGCTCGAGATATCTCCTGAAAGCGTATCATTGTTATCACCTTCAAACTGTTTTATTTTAAACAGAAAAAATGTAAGCTTTTACCAGATCAAGTTTTCTGTCGGTCTAAATTAAAATAATAAGGATTCATGTTTTGCTCACGACAAAGGTAGGCCGAATTTTTTACATTATTAGAAAAATGTCTTTATCAAAAGCAGTATCAATATGTATGCATATTAACAACAGTTTCCTGGTTAATATTTGCTTTTTTGCATAAAGTATGCATTAAAAACACGTAGCATTATATTATATTATATTATATTATATTATATTATATTATATTATATTACATGTTCTACATTATTTTTAACCCTGAACTTATTCCAGAGCTTTTGCGTCGTAATAATTTTTATTACAGTGTGTTTTCATTTAAACTAATTGTTGAAACTGATATCATTAAAATATAATAGGTATTGTGCGTTTTTTAAAACTGTTATTGTAATATGATGTTACACAAACCAACATAATGAATAAAGTATTATTTGGAGTGTACTTAGCTAGGCACACTTTCAAAGAACATGTGATTTATGCAATTGATTAGTAGTAAAAAAAACATTAAGAAGAAAACTATAACTCGCATAGTCGATTTTATTTGAAAATTTTTAACTCATTGTATAATTCTGATTAACAAAAAAAAAAGAAGATTGGCTTTTAAATAAACTATTTTTCCCCATCCGGCCCGCTCATGTCTCTAATATGTTTGCAAAATGTTTTAATCGATTGCAAATTTTACTAAAGCCGTTTCGTCATGTTCGTTAAGCATGTAAATTGCAAGACTTCATTTTAAAGTCAATGTCTTTAAGAATATATGTATGTGACCTTGATTTTTAATTGACTTTACTTTATTTTTAAGGGGAGCTTTGAAGGTGGAAGATAGAGCCGAATGCGGTGGAATCATTTTTTTCCTGTGTGTGTGTG
Source organism: Erpetoichthys calabaricus (assembly GCF_900747795.2). NCBI lineage: Eukaryota > Metazoa > Chordata > Cladistia > Polypteriformes > Polypteridae > Erpetoichthys > Erpetoichthys calabaricus. Next base: position 51,150,584 of record NC_041406.2, on the reverse strand, counting down.
TGTGTGTTATGTTTTGCTTCAATTGTAGTTTTATATTTATTATTTAGTAATATGCGTCCTTTTGTCTAGTTCAAAATGATGTGTTAATATAGCTACGAATCATTATTTGCCTGTTTTCGAATATTTAACTGAAAGCAAATATCAGTGTTTCATTGTAATATTTAATTTTAACTTTGCCTTTTTTGATTATATGTCTTATTTTAGCCAAAATGTTCAATTTCAATACAAGGGCAACATTGTTTGTAAAATACTTGCTGTTACTGCCTTCTTTCTGAATACAGATTAACGTGTTGTATTTCCATTTAGATACAGACCACGACCGTGATTGCTTGTAAGTAAGGTGTGTACTGTATATACTGAACCATAGTGTAGCTACAGAATGGAGCTCGTGAAGAGTAAAACATATGCATGTTAATCATATATAGATATATATTTATTTCTGAAAACCGGAGCAGCATGGAATGCATAACAATAAACAATTATAAAAATGTTTAAAATGTTCCAACATTGTCCAAGTATAAATTATTTATCAATGTAACTTCTTTGATCTTATTGCATTATTTTTGTTCAACACTAATAAAACATTTTCAGCATTTCTGTGTGAAGTTGTGTTGTCCAAGTCTGACCCATTTTGACTTTCCAAAAATCATTCGTACCATTTGACTTAATAAATATGAGCAGGAAGGGATAAATAATACGTTAGACATTTAGCATAGTCTGTTTTGCAAGAAAAAAATAAATAAAATTAGATGTCCATCATTTTAACATTGAAGTGATTTTTATGACCCTTCTCAAAAGCCTCTGACTTCTGTAGTCAAAACAACCCCTTTTTCTGAAGCTTCATAATAACCACCACCATTCTCTCAATACAAAAAAATCTAATGAGAATTGGGTTCACATTGAGTTATTTAGAAAATATCCTCTGATACCCTGTTTCAATAAAAAACAATAGAAGATAAAATACAAAGCCGAGGTTCTCTTCGAGACAGAGACAATTCTCAGGCTGAAGTTTATGAAAATTAGAGCACTAAAACGCTATCGAGAAATTCAAGCAGATATGGCTACAGTATCTCACAAACTATAAATGCGAATTGACTACGAAGAGAAAAAGGCAAAATGCAACCATAGTAGCTGGAGGTAATAAAATGAAGAAGAGTGCATCTCCAGCCCGTTACAAATGCGTCAACTTAGGTGCTTCCTGAATTCTTCCCTGAGACGGATGATGAGCGCTAAGGTCTGTATATGTAGGGTGTGGCTCGCAAGGTCCATGCTGATGGTTACTGGCCATGCTGCCTGCGCCATTGTAGTCCATGTTGGCAGAAGATGGGTGAGGGAGGTGCGTTAAACCAAAAATGGAAGGGCCCGAATTGGCAATTGAATCTATATAGCTGCCATACACTGGACTAGTCTGTAAATGAGCAGTCCCGTAATTACCATTGCCTTGCAGTGAATGGGTCTCATACTCCGGCGTCACGGATCCTGTTCCACTGTATCTCTTTTGGGAAGGTGGACAGTTAAGAGAGCCGCTTAAAGGAGCAGGATATGACGTACTCATTCCGTATGAATTTTGATGAGGTTTGTTGTAAGACGTTGGAGACTGGGGCTCGTAAGAAACACTGTTTACTAATGAGTGCATAGAGTTAAGGTATCCTCCTGCAGCGCCAGGAGCCACAGGACTTCTTGGAGACTGACCTCCAGGCGAAGACATCATTCCTTTTCCTTTTTGATCCTTTTTATATTTCATTCTGCGGTTCTGAAACCAAATTTTGATCTGTCTTTCTGTGAGGTTTAGAAGGTTTGCCATTTCTACTCTCCTTGGACGGCAAAGGTAACGGTTAAAGTGAAACTCCTTTTCAAGTTCCACCAGCTGTGCGCTTGTATAAGCAGTCCGGGCTCTTTTAGAGGCAGCAGATCCAGTAGGACTCTTTTCATCGGCACAACTTTCAGCTGCATAACAGAAAGATACAAACACTAAATAAATCAGAAAATTAAAACATGTTACACAATTGTGCTTGCTTATCTCCTTCTTTCAGCTACAACTATTCATTTATAACAGCTGATTCTCAAACTTAGTCCTAGGAACTCAATGCTACTGCAGGTTTTAGTTCCAACCAGCTTCACAACCAGTATGTCATTTTTTCCTCTAATTAATTTCAAATTATTAGCTTGTCTATCCTTTTCTCTTACTCTGCATTTCTTTGCATTTAGAAGACATTTAGGAATTTTTTTTTTTTTATTGCTTTAAATGTTCAACTCTCTATTGTGGTTTTCATATTATTTGTCTTTGTTAAGTGATCTTCTTTAATTGTATCCTAATTACTACAATTAATGGGCAGTGAAGATATCAAGGCAAACGACACTGAATGCTGAAAGGTTACAACTCTGTCATCATCAGGCCTACCAACATAATAATAAATAAATAACCAGAACGATTTGAAGTGTAAAATTTAAATTCATAGCAGTGGTGAAATTCTTAAACACCAGGCTAAAAAATGCTACATTACACTAAATTATCCACATGTTACATATATAAATGCTTGGTACAGTCTACATTTTATAAACGTTAATTCTTTTATTACCTACATTGACCCAAAACAAATGGGAAAATAACAGCTAGCTTAACTAGTCTAAGAGACCAATTAAAAGCAGAAGTTGGTCGAGGGCTGAGTTTGAGAACCACTGATACATAATATAACTTTTACTTTGGTTTCCTTGTTTCAAATAGCATTTTTCCAAATAACAATTGGCTCAACTATATACAGTTCTCTTTTATGTTTACATTTTTTGAATGAAATATATTCTAATGTTTTTCATCAGTCAAAAATGGAAAAAATGCAGTTATCTACTCCACTACACATTGCTGGATACATATTTTAAAATACTATCATATATCATTATTCTACATATCATTATAATAAAAAAGGGTAACAACACACGCCTTTGCTTTAAATATATCATAAGTACTGCTTCATGACAGATGTATGAACTAGGGTTCTAATATTGGTGTCCTCCATGTTTCTGTGGAGTGTGCATGTTCTCTGTATGTTTTAATCCATCTACTCATGGTTCTTGTCACCTACCAAAAGCATGTATGAAAGGTTGACTGAAGACTTTATCATATTATTTGGTGAATATTTCAAAAAGTGTGCTCTGAAATCAACTTCTGTCTTAATCAACATGCCATGCCCCCAAAACAGCCACAAAGGGCTCTAGCTCTCTGGCATCATTTATGGAATAAATGAATCCTGAAAACAGATCCATTAATGACGTTACTGACAAGTTTGAAATATTATCATTAGAATGGCATATTCATATGCAAAATGATAAAACATAGTTTAATGTACTGTACATTGTTTTAAAGTGTTGAGACAGGCCAGACATAAATATTATTTAATGTCAGACTTTTACTATATATATTATATGTGGTTTTTAGGCAAAAACTAGCCCTGTACAGGGGGTAGTCCTTATCACAATGCATTCTTATAAAAACCCAAATTCAAAGCTTTTATGTAAATTTTCATTAATCAGTCAAATTGACCAATAATGCTTTGGGATGTATAGAAGAAAAAGTGCAGTATTACAGTAAGAGAAATATTCATAGAGACTTGGGTGGAACATTCTAATAACACCTCAACAGTAACTTAGCTAGAATTTAAATAATTTCTCCTTCTCCTAGAGCTGTGAGTCAGTACACAGACATACCCACATATATATGTATACTTTATGACAAATCCACAGGGGCCTGGCACAAACCATCCCTGAATAAGTTACCAGCACTTTGCAGGGCAGACTCCAACACACCTTCATGCTCACTCACACTTGGCAGCATCAACTCATCAGTTATCCTAGAGTAACATGTACTTCATTGTAATGTGGGAAAAAACACTAAAGGCATAGAAACAATACATGTTCAAACAGGGAGAATATTAAAACCTTACATTTAATATTAATGAAATAAAATTGCTCATAAATGTAATATTTAATATGGTTTTGTTTAATATCAGTCATACTATTTAATTATGATTTATTGATTGATTTCCCACTTTCAAAACATGGTTGTGGAAGTTAAAATAACCACATCAAACTAAAGCTAGGAACCAAGTGCCATTATATTAAAGGGCTGGCTAACAACATGTCATGCATTTTCAAATTAATTGTCATTAGTTCACAGAAACATTGTACTTTTTCTTTTGTCATTCACTACAAAAATAAATATACATATAAAAATATATAATACAAACAAAGATAGATAGATAGATAATAGATAGATAGATAGATAGATAAAAGATAGATAGATAGATAGATAGATAGAAGATAGATAGATAGATAGATAGATAGATAGATAGATAGATAGATAGATAGATAGATAGATAGATAGATAGATAGATAGATAGAATAATCAGAGTACCTGAGCTAGGGCCACCATTTTTCGGTTTGGAATTTTGCCTTGACTCTTTCATCCACGGATAGATCTGTTTGGTTGTTGCAGGGCTGGGTGATGAATGTGGTGGGTTACTGTTTGTACAGGAATGATTTGAGCTGCTGCTGGTGTTTTCAGGCGGTGATATAGAGGGTGATGGTGGGGCAACTGTGCCTCGTGACAAAGGTTGTGCCTGCGTCTGATTATCAGGTACAATTGTAGGCTGCTTTTGTTGAGTGGTATTGGTTTGCAAGCAACTTTCTGTAATTTCATTAGATTTGTGAAGAGGTACATTGACAGCAGATGACTGGAGAGAGCAGGCAGGTCGATGGTAGTCACTTTCCACGTGGGATGATGGGGGATATTGCTGCTGATTAACATTGTAACTGAAACCTTTTGCACTGTGATATGGGTAGCCACCATAAATTGCAGAACTGTCGTAGTAGGTCGCCTTTTGCATTTCGTTGTTTCCCAATATTTATTTCATAAACTGACAGGGTCTTGACACCCTTATGGAATAACATTGGCACCCCTCTGTCACGTGACTCCTCTCCACCAATGGCTACCTGGAACAGACCTAGGGTTAAAACAACCAGACTGTTATAAGGCAACAGACAGATCCATCTTACTTTTGAATAGGCAACTGACATGAGAAGCAGTAAAGAGCGATGTGCACCTTAATACAGAATTACTTAGATATAATCTATGTCTACTTTAAAATGAGCATTATAAAAAATTCCAGTCTTTTTAATTGAAGCATATCAGTATATTTTTGAATAAAAAAAATAAAATCTCACAGAAATGTCAATATTTTGGATACTGGTTGAAACAAGTGTGTATGTGTGAGATATTTTAAATCCATAATCATCAGGAAATAATGAGCATAAAAGAACCTGCCAGAAAGTATGTGAACTATCTAAGATATCTGAATACTTCATAGAGAAAAACTTTTATAAGACAATGGTTGGATGGGTGCATAGATGGTTAATGGATAGATAGATGAATGAATGGATGGAAGAACATATTTTAACACATCCTTTTATATCTATTATATATTTAGTGGCATACTAATTACACAATCTTTAATGTCCAAATTTTCAAAGTAAACAAATTGTCTGAAATACTGAAATTGAAAGAAATGCAAGTAAATGTTATTTTAATGCAGAGTAAATTAATGCAAACATATCAGACTAACAAATTAAACTTTGAATATATACAGTATGTTTAAAATAGATACACCGTAAACCTCCTGTCATGCAGAAAGAAAGAAAGAAAGAAAGAAAGAAAGAAAGAAAGAAAGAAAGAAAGAAAGAAAGAAAGAAAAACAGTCTTCATCTCCATGACCACAGTTTGAACTTTTCTTCCAACCTTTAGCAATAATGGTATCTGTCTTTAAAATTGCTCAGATTTGATGTATAGGGGTCATCGGCCCCAGGAAAGCAAAGGGGAAACTCCATTTGGCGAATGGGCCTAGTTGTCCTTAATGTTTACTGAGCAAGCAAATAAGACAAATTTTATTTAAATTCAAAATAATGAAGCTTTAATAGATATTAATTAGATAAAGAATTATATTTCTGAAATATCCACTATAGCTTCCATGTCTTTCACATTTCAGTTTATATTAATATAGGCGAGGAGAAATATTCCACAATTGCACTGAAGGTTATCAGTAGAATGCATTTATTTATAAATAATATATTTCTTTAAACATTATAAATACAATTGGCAATATTTTATAGTTAAAATTCTAAAAAGCAAATAATACTAAACTGGTTTAGTTTAATTTAAATTGAACGAATTAGTGAATCTGTAAAATTTAGCGTTAAAACGCTTACGTTTATGTACTTTAAAGTACCGAGCGTTTTTCAGATGCATAGATAGATAGATAGATAGATAGATAGATAGATAGATAGATAGATAGATAGATAGATAGATAGATAGATAGATAGATTTCTTGCAGTGTAATTTCATTTAGATTTCGAAGAATAATATTAATGGCAAACATTGGCTAAAACTGAAGGTGAAATATTTTACAAAAAACAAGTGCAAAACGACGATGGTTAGACTTTTTTCTAACGATAATACAGAAAAATAAGGATCTGCACTTTAATACAAGACGAACAAAGGTTTTTTAATAAATGAAATTAATATGGAAATCATGTATCATAATTCCACGATAATAATTGCCAAGGAAGTCCCTTGAGTCGTAACGTAAATCAAATGCTTACATTTTATATTTTTCAAGTTACGGTGCGCTTTATTTATATTAATACATTTTTCGGCTATATTAAAAATGCTAAAATGAAAAGATTTAAAATTTCTTCATATCATTTTAATGAAACTAAACTTTCATACGTCTCTCTTTTTTTGGTTTTGTTTTGTTTTTTTGAAAAACCGAATAAAACTTCAACCGAGCGACGAGAAAAGCCTTCGGGTATCATTCTGTGTTTGAAAGAAGCCTCTAGCTTGTGAACTCTTCTTGAACCGAGATTTAAGTCATATGGTCATAAATCACTGGGACATAAACTCCGCCATTTACAACTGATAGCCTATTTCTGGCCTGCTTACCTTAGCCTCTGACGACAAATGCAGAACACGACATAATATTTTCTCATTCAGCAGCAAAATCGATAAATCAGGAGTTCCGAAAAACTTTACCGAAGGGCAGCAACAGATAGTGCGTTCGCTAGCTGAAGTCATCGACAACAGAGGAAGACAAGATGGTAGTAGATCTGGAAAAGGAGTCGAAATAATATCTCCTTCGCTTTGGACCGGCAGCCACGAGTTTATGGTGGTGCGCCCTGGTCAGAGAGATAAGAGCTATCAGCCCTCAGGTCCGCACTTATCTAATGGCAAACAAATGGGTATGTATCGTATGAATATTAAACATACAGCTTCTGTTTAAAAGACAGTCTCACTCAAGAAGTCTTGTACAGGCACTGTGTGAACTCCCCCGAAACAGCGTCACTGTAGACAAGAAAAATTATGCTAATGAACCTCTACTTTGGACACGAGGTTCATTCGGTGAGGTCGCACTTTTTCAAGAAGGCAAGAAAGAAATACAGATATATTTAGTTAATGGTGACCTCCAACCATGTTAATACAATATTGAACACTTCCTTTTGATTAAAAACATTGATATTATTATTTCTAACTGTACATTGCTACGTTTTAGCGAAAGTATTGTCTGCACACTCAAAACATGTAGTCAGCAAGGTAGTACACATTTCACCAGAAAAGCCTTTGTTTACTCAATGTGATATAATTATTGTTATTTTCTGAAATACTTGCCGATAATTATTTCACTATTGGTAGGACACGTGAAAACGAGTACTATATGAAATGAGCGTCCAACATACACATAAGCAAAACTGATATCGGGCTACATATTCTCATGTGGCATTTGTGTCTGCGCGAAATTAATTGACTTCTTTGATGTGTATTGTAACCAGGAAAACAAAACCAAGTTCTCCCCTTTTGGTAACTTGCAAGAAAGAGGGAACACCGGACAGCGTAGGTGGAAAGATGGGAGTAAAAATGTATTAGTACGCGTTTTACTTTGAGGATGAATGTGACTGAAAAAGAAAACATCCAGACTCCTTCGCTCTTTAAAAACTGCTGATTCGGTTGTATCCATTGTTTAATCTTATAAAGCTCTGAACCGCAGCACTATTTTAACAGCATCCCTATCTTGCAAATTTGGGTAGATCGACAGTGGATTATAACAAAGAGGATCAGAAAATCCATATTGAAATGAAAAAAAAAATTCCCCAAAATCATCCTTTCTGACTTTCATCGAGCAATATTAACTATATGTCCCGATTTAAAAGAATTTGTAATTGACAAATCACAGCATTAGAATGTAAAAGCTAAAGTTAAAGATACTAAACAAAAAATTAGTACAACGGCAATACTTATCTATCAGATATTTTGAAGTAAAGGAGCCAATTTCTTCATAATAGTGGGCTTATTTGAGAAACACGGCGATATATATGTAAGTATAATGTAATCAAGAAACTTTGACGTTCGTCGCTTTATAATTGAAATGAATGTTAAAAAATATATATGTTGCAACGATCTGTAGTGTAATTGCAAGTCACTCATGCAAATATTATTTTATAGCAAAAATCGTTTCATTTTGAGAAAAACGAGTAATAATAATAATGATAATAATAATAATAACAGTTTTTCTACAATTGGCTAGTAATTGAATAATGCAGATATCTGTTAAATTTTAAATGGGTGTAACAGAATATATTGTATTACTTTATTTGATTACCTTATGCAGAATAAAAGGGAGAATCCATTGTTTGAATATAACTCGGACGAAAAAAAATCATTAAAAACTCATTTGTTAAAAATGTGAGTAATCCTAACATATTGTGTACAGTTCATTAAAACTAATTACACTTTAATATCCAAAAATTTGTCTCTTTCGATCAATATATGTAAGTTGATGATTAAATAAGGAAATCTGATTTGATCTTACACTTAAACTAGTGCCCTTTATCAAGTAGTCATATGCTATTTAAAACAGAACTGTTAGCACTAATAATAATGATAAAAATAATAATGAGTATTATAGTAACGAGTCTTAATAGAGCGCATGACATATTTAGAAATGAAAGCCGATCCAAAACATTCGTTGTAAGCCGCGACGGCTGTCCCCTGCACTTACAAGAACATAAATCAAATCTCAGCATTATGACCCTTTCAAAGCTGGACTCACTCTGAGATGCAATTTTATATAATTTTCGTTCCAGACACAGTAAGGATATTTTCCGATAAAACTTCTCTCATTATTCTGGATAGAGAGAATTACTGTGTTTACGAGAAACCTGGTCAAAGCCATTGTCCAGAACGAATTACTAAACAATATACTATGAACTTGTAAAATATTTCTAGGAATTTTGAATAAAACATTTAAGTGTATAGATAGATAGATAGATAGATAGATAGATAGATAGATAGATAGATAGATAGATAGATAGATAGATAGATAGATATTGATGCTAATACTTTGCTGCCGATTTCCGACTTTGGTTCTTATACTTCATATCTAAAATGTCAAAATAATAAGGAATTGAAAACATGCCATCCGTCCTGTAATAAACGAAAACGAAGGTAATGAATATGTCTTAAAACAGCTGTCGATTGTATAATTATCTTGAAAAAAAGTGCTTATTAATAACACAATTTGGAACTCGCATTTGTGTTGTTTTGTTTTTATATAAGAATGCAATGTTATTTTGAGTTAACTGGATTACATATATAATTAAGTTCGATTAATATTTTACCTGATTTATGCATTTTCAAAATCACTTATAAAACATGCATGAAATTGCAGTTAACTTAATTTTGCAAACTGTAAACACCACACAACCATTATGCACTACAATTTGTTTCTATGACCAATAACTAACATCAAAAGCGAAAAATCAAAGGAAATACCTTAAAATATTAAATCCATTTTCCTTTAAATCATACTCTAATTCAGTCTCCGGTTTAACTAAAATATCCATCCGTTAGTCCAGGAGAAAAAAAATAAAATTAAATTAAAATAAATAAGTAAATTCATCCAGAAACGATCCCGCCTTGATTAAAGTATATGAAATCCTGACTCATAAAGAACAGCCTTTGTCGCTCTGGTGTCCGCTCCAAATGCCACAATAATGCGTTGTATTATGCGCTCACGTGGTCATACGTCAACTTAAATCCTTTTATTTGAATTTGTGAATCATTAAAGGAACTATTCATATCAGCTTAATGTTTTACGTCTTTCAAAGTGTTGGAACAAAAGCCTTTAGCCTTTTTAATGCAAAACCTATATAAGAAATCCCACCAGTCCTTCTTTTAATACAGCCACATCCGAGAAATTTGAAGGTTTGAAGGTAAGCTGGATGTTCTATACCTTCATACGTAATATAAGCATGCATCTCATGTTTATAGTTACTTGTTTGTTTATTTGACATTAAATCTGAGTTTTATTCTGTGCATATTTGTAACATAGTCTTAAATGTAATATATTTTCCGACGAGGAAACCCCTAACGGTAGGTTCCTTACTATACTGCACTATACTTGCCTCTTCAAACCGCTATTGAATTAAGGCGTGCTCTAGACTCAAACAGTACCAAACCACTCAAATAAAATAAAACGTCTTTAATTACCTGCCAAAACGCAAAACAGAGTCCTCAATGGCTATCCTTTATGTCGGTGTAAGTCTGTGAAGAATGTGCTTGTCTGAAATGTAGTAAATCAGGGATTTTTTTTATGTCTTTGGGGACCCTCCAGCTCAACCTGCTCTTACGCATTTCCTATAGGCTCGCGGCTTGCAATTATGGGTTTCTAATGATAGAGGGTCTTTTTCATTATGTTCCAGGCACCCACACCTGAATCTAGTAATTGAAAATTACAGTAGTTTATATGGAAACACATTGTTAATCTGGCCATTACTGTACTGCACTGTATTGTATGAAGCTTGGAAACTTTTTATTGATTAAATGTATAACATTAAATAATGTGAACCTGGCGCTTGGGTATGTGCATAAAGGTGTGAGAGAAACTGAAAAGGAGAGAGACAGAGAGAAAGAGAGAGAGAGAGAGAGAGAGAGAGAGAGAGAGAGAGAGAGAGAGAGAGAGAGAGAGAGAGAGAGGTGGAAGAACAAAAAAAATGCTTGAAGTGTGGTGTAGGGAATATGACTATACTCCTATTGCAGGCCCAAGTGTGGGAAATACAGCCATATTCCTGTAACAGGCCCATTTGTTATAAAATGATGATGAAAAGCAAATTCTTCTTTACAAAAAGTTTTATTGTCTTATTATATATTGTTTCTCATTTGTTATTTTTACATGACAATGGAATTGCTTAGTATGAGAAAGTATATTTGTTAAACTTTGTAAAACTTTTGTCCATGTAGTGAATTCTGTTCTCTTTTCCTTTTCTGTAAGGGCACATGCATTAGTAATTTGCATTATGATGCAGGGCAAACTTCATTGTAGATAGATAGATAGATAGATAGATAGATAGATAGATAGATAGATAGATAGATAGATAGATAGATAGATAGATAGATAGATAGATAGATAGATAGATAGATAGATAGATAGATAGATAGATAGATAGATAGATAGATAGATAGATAGATAGATTAATGGACTAAAAAGAAGACTTACAGAAAAGCAACTAGAAGATGGATGTTTGCTGAAACCAAGGGAAGCATATAGACTTAATTCAGATTTGGAAAATTCTTTTAGAAGAGTAAAAATTAAGTTAAATATTTACTAAAATAATGCCATGAATAGTGTTAGTATTATATATTGGGAATTAGCTTTATTTTTTACAGATCTTCACTACCGTATATAGTCCATATATTCTATAATAATGTTATACTGTATTTTTAACAGAAGTAATGATGTTATTGAACTTCTGATTAAAAAACAGTTGTTCTTCTTTTTCCAGATTGCTTACCAAAATATAAAATTGCAAGACTGCTATCTAGTGTAATTTCTACAAAAGCTTCTTTTGTTTTTTCATGTGAGATCTGAGCCATAAGTCATTCCTTAACTTGGAAGAGTAGAGATGTTAAATGCATCTTATTATTACTATTATTATTATTATTACTCTTAAAAATGATACTTAATTGCACTTTACTGGGTTGTGTGGTTCCTCTTAGAACCACTACTTAAACAAAGAGCCATTTAATTTTGGGAAGGATTCTATACATATGATATTAGTTCTTTGGGCTTTAGAAATGTTCATAACATGTGGATAAAACAGAAATATTTATTGTATACTATAGGCTAGTAACAGATTAAGTAAACCTAAACAGCCTGCATTGCTTTATACAACAACAATCCTTTTCAAATCGGAAACTCATTGGGATTTTGCAGCTCTCTTATCATCTGGAGCCTGATATAAATAAATAAAAGTTCTCTTTGGAACCTTCACGTGGATAGTTCTTTTTTGGGAACCCTGTACCATCACTGTGAAGGACCACTATGGCACCTTTATTTTTTATAGTCTATCTATCTATCTATCTATCTATCTATCTATCTATCTATCTATCTATCTATCTATCTATCTATCTATCTATCTATCTATCTATCTATCTATCTATCTATGTAATCAAAAGTGGTTTTATTCTCAATTTTGTTTAACATCCAGTAAATAGAATAAGGTAATGTTAGATTAGATTTAATAATTCTGATGATGATATAAGTAATATTTATCTTATGGTAGCACCAGTACTTTTATTATTACTTAATGTTGTTTCTCTTTAGGAAACTGTAATTCAAAGCATGGCAGCAATAGCACTTATTAAAGTTATTTTTTATTCTTTTCTTTCCAGAACTTGAGACCAAAACCCATTGGATTCAAAGAAGTGTAATTCCAGGAAACGGATTGCAAAGGAATATATTCTTTATGTTGTGAAAATTATTACTGGGCTATACATGAAAACTGTAAACTGTACTTACTGACTTATTTAAACTTCCTCAAGAGACAATTTGTGCAAAGGTTGTTGCTTCGCACTAATTAAAAGAAGCAAAAACAGCTGTACATGTTAGGAAGTTGTCATATGACAACAAAATGTGAAAAAGATATATTAGGCACAATACACACTTTGAAAATAATCAATTGGACATTTAAAGCTAACTAACTTCTATCTTACTGCCAAAGTTTACTATAACATAGTCACTCCTAATGCAATCAAAAATGTCACAGATGTCTGACGTCTGACATGGGTCAAATTAGGCCAGTAACACTTTATATCCTGTGATCTATCTACAGTATATAGCTAGCCAGACTCCATGTGTTCTTGCTTTAAAATTTTACTGAGCCAGAGTACTGTTTTTGAAGGAATACCTAACACATTCAAATAAATTTTTCTGAAACATATAAATAAAGTCTACATTTTTTATTACTGTTGGCTGATTTGTCATTTTTATCATTGACATTGGAATCTATGGGTACTTTTATTTATTTAGGTATGGAAGAAAGTAAATGAAAACATCAATAAAATAAACTTTGATAATATAGTCAGTGGGGCATTAAACTGTGTTATATACATGATAACCAACTTTTTATATCATATACACTAAATACTATTAGCCTTTGAATCTTTAATAAGCACACACACTCAATATCTATCTATCTATCTATCTATCTATCTATCTATCTATCTATCTATCTATCTATCTATCTATCTATCTATCTATCTATCTATGATGGTTTGTGTAAAAAGGATCTGTATCAAAGCATTGCTAAACGTAAGTTACTTTTTCTTAAATTATCTGCTGCTGTTTTCCAAACTTTGATTCTTCAACTGTCTCTGCTGCCTCAACTCTTTGAATGACAAGATTTTTGATGGGAAGAACTGGAAGGAGAAAATGAAATCTTAATGCATATATAACTAAACACTCGCAACAGGTGTTTTAGGCAAGAGTCAACAATACATTGGATGTCAGTTCATATTAAGATATTCTTAAAAAAACATTTTAACAGGAAAAAGTAATCTATCACAAGGCATTCTCAGCACATATTTGCACAGGGACAACGCCGTTTAAACTAGAATATACATTTTTAGTATTTGAATGTGAACCAGGACGTTATTAGAAAAACCGGACCAGGGGAGAGTATAATTTCCATACAGACAATAATAATGGTTGGATTCTATTCCACGTTCGTGAGGCTGGGAGACAGCAGTGCTGTCACTGCTTCTCTCAGTATCTTTTCATCACCACCTTCATCATAATTATGTTCAGCGTAATTATAATAATCATTATCAGAGCTGTACTTTGAAGCAAACTAATTTTTGAACGCTGTCTCATGGGCGTAAAGTTTATCTCAGCATAAATAAGAGGGCAAGAACTTGCACTGGACGGAACATTAGTCTATTGCAAGAGACACTTAAGAACACATCCTCCACGACTTACATAGGATCATTATAAAGTCACATATGCAACACAACGTCTTCTTGATGCGAAGGGAAAACTTGAACAACTGTAGAAAAGATCACACAAACAAGGAAAAAATGAACAAATTCCACATGGACAGTGACTGTGCAAAGAAATTTTACAGATAAGATTACAATGTTAGTAATTTCCCTATGTATTTAACCGTTAATTACTCATTTACTCGTGTAAATAGATATTTAAATTTAGTAGTATTTTTTTTAATTATAATATTTATTAAAATGCTTAAAAGATTCCGTGGTGGACCTCTTCCATACAGGTATAATGGAGTTCCTCTTGCCCCATCAATTGCACTAAATAATTGGTGGTCACGTGACCCAAAAAAAAAGTTACAATTTCAATGTATAGCTCAATTAAACATACACACACGTGTACGCAAGTATTAAAATAACGTCATGTAAAGATTTTGGTACCTAATAAGATGGCATAGAAATTATGTTCTTTTTAGAAAGTACAATCCATAATTTCCTTATTGGTGTTTGCCTCAATACAGGAATCTATCTATCTATCTATCTATCTATCTATCTATCTATCTATCTATCTATCTATCTATCTATCTATTACAACGTTAAAGAAGAAAAAGTGAACGTTAAAACATCAGTCAAAAATCTGAAGATATTTTTTCAAATCCAAAAGTAATAGACGTATGAGAAAAAATACCCGTGAGAAAAAACAAAAGAAAAGAAAAGAATAGTTTAAATACAAAATAGAAGTATTCTTAGGCTATAACGTCGCAATTTATTAAGGCAATGAACAAATGTTTCCCTTTGAAAACATCTTAAGAGTTAATATTCATCTGATTTTTTTGTCATTTTATGAAGTTCATTGCTTAAAACTATACCATGTTGTCACAGACTGGGTGTTTAAAATCACTCTACTGGGAATACCCAGTTTTTCATCAGTTTGCATTTCATTAAAAGTCTTATTAGTGCCATTAACACTTTCTGTGTAAATAACAAGTAAAACGATTTACAATAACAAGACAGAAACATTTTAAAGGTAATATTACACTTTATTTAGTCACATGTGCATGTGTGTTAACTACAGATCATTCTTTCGTCACTTTGTTTATGTTTTTCTCTTATTGTTTTTTTTTTCATACACAGAAACGGCAGCATTGCACAAATGTGAGTAGAATGTACTCACTATTAAGAGTAAGAGGTCAAGGATCTGAATTGTTGGTCGCTGATGCTAAAATACGAGCTAATTGAAGTGAAAAACTGTCCTCTGTTTGACCCCAAGTGGTTGAGTTCAGCTTCTGCTGACAAAGGCAGCCTTTCAGGCAGATGAACATTTTTTCTTTTTTTTTTTCTTTTTCTTTCTTTTTGATATTATAAGTAATCGATAATTCGTATAAACCAAGAGATTTCCTAAGATCCACTGCTTAAAGAATAAAACAAAAATAAAAAATAAACTTAAAATTGTTTAAATGGCATTCAGTTAAATAAGATACTTTTCAATACCTTGTAACATTTTATAAACATTTAATTTTACAACCTTACGTTTCTTATGTTCTTTCGCCAGAAACCATCATTTTCACTTTTTAAGTCAGTATCTTATGCATATCCATAAGATATGTTTTACTCGATACTGAGTTTTTAAAAATAATTTCGACATTAAAATTTATAAAGATAGTAGTTTAGCTAATATAGTGTAATACATTATTTAACCATAGAAATGTCCATACTACTCTTAGGCACAGCATGTTTGATGATGATGCATTTACGACGTATCTATCTATCTATCTATCTATCTATCTATCTATCTATCTATCTATCTATCTATCTATCTATCTATCTAAAGTTTAATTGGATTCAACAAATTATATAGGACCTTAATAAATTATATATTAGTACATATGAGATTTGTAACAGTAATGAAAATTCACAGCATACTTCGGACCATAAATAATAGGCATTATTTTTCTTACTGTTTGCTTAGGCTAAAATAATGGCATAATTAGTTAACTAATAATCATATATACACAGAGAGAGATAGGTAGATAGATTTGTTTTTAACATTACTCAGAAAATGTGAAACACTTCAAGCGTCTGCAACACTAAAATCACATATGATCTAAAAACATTCACAATCACTGATTTAAAATAATAATTGAGACTGTTTAACGTGTTATTTAAATAATAATAATAATAATAATAATAATAACAATTTAAGTCATGCTATAGACTTTAAAGAAAAAGGTAGCACATTTTAACATTCCTTTTTTTTTTGGTCCACACAAATACTGCTCCTTTCGGTTTTTCTTCACGCTTCAGGAATTTAGTCCTGATCCAATGGACAGCTGGTTCTCTGAGGAAACCTTTGTTAGCTGGTGTGCTGTTGATACACTGGCAGAGCGTATCTTAGTATTGGGAAGTTTATGGTCTTTCTTCCACTTCATTCTTCTGTTTTGAAACCAGATCTTGACCTGTCGTTCAGACAGGCAGAGTGTGTGAGCTATCTCAACCCGTCGACGTCGAGTTAGGTAACGATTAAAGTGAAATTCCTTCTCTAGCTCGAGGACCTGTTGTCTTGTGTAGGCGGTCCGAGACCTCTTGGAATCCTCTCCATTACAAACAGGGTTTGCTAAACACAAGAAAAGTAACCGGAAATTATTTTACATAAAACCTGTCGCCTGCTGATGCAGCAGATCATGCATGAGTACATTAGTAGGGGAAAGTGGTATTAACAGTAAATATCCATGTCTCGGACACATGCCAGTACAAATTATGAGGGGCTTTAAAACTGACATACCCTGTATATGTTGTGTAAATGACTAAAGATTAATTGCATTTTTCAACGCTATATTTGGATTGACAGTACCGTCAGTTTGAGAAGCGAAACAACTTACCCGTTTTCATATGAATTTTCTTCATCCACGGGTATACTACAGGTTCTTTACCCTTCTGCTCAACTGGACATTTCTCATTCAAGCTGCACTGCGTAGTGACAGCCAAAGATTCACAATGTTGATTTTGTCCTATATGGTTGTGGAGGACGCTCTGTGGATGTTCTTCATCTCCATTCGGGTAGTCTTCGTGATGGTCGGAATGGACGTTACTGTAGTTATAATTCGGTTCTGTGTAGTTTGATCGCTGGTACAGGTCTTCCTGCTGATGTAATCCAGAATTTCGTTGTCGTTCATAGAATTCTGGAGATGGATTGGACAAATGATTATTCTGAGAATACTCCACACAGGCGACGAAGTTAGGTTCTGTATAGTTGGAGTTTATCAAATACGAACTCATGATCATTAATTTGTGGAGGCAAAATACTAATTTTTCTCTCTTTGTCTTTTTTTCTGCTCCAAGTAAAGCCCTCCCATTCACTGTCAAATGTACAAAGTTGTATAATCACGTGCCCTTCTCTACCAATCACAGAAAACAAGCTGCCAACAGTGTAAGCATAAGCGCCAATGGTTATCGGTCTACAGGAGAAGGTAAAGCATACGGCGGTAATTATTTGTGCTCCTTATAGTCATTAAAATGGTAAATGTTACAAACAACTCTCGAACAAATCAGATAACAATTATACAAATAAACCTCGTGCTAAATGTCTCTAAACTTACTTTTAAACTTCATTGACTACGCTTTTTATAAGTTTGATAAAAGAAAGAGTGGCAGAGCCGCGCTGCACCGGTGACAAAGCTCATTAAAAATAAACTACTTTTTAAAGACATTCTGAACATGTAATAGCGCCCTATATGTTTTTAAATCACTCTGTATGAAATAAAATAATCTTAAAAATTTGTACCTGTTAATTTGTAATATTTATAGTCTATTGAGACATTGCCTACAATTACAAAAATGTTAAATAATAGCATTAATATTGTGTAAAAGGTTGCACAGCATTTTAGAAAATGTGTATGTATATATATATATATATATATATATATATATATATATATATATATATATATATATATATATATATATATATATATATACATATCATATCCTATGTATTTACGAACATTAGTCAGAGCCCATCTCAATAAACCAATACTAATACCACTTAGCTATATCAATATTACTTTTTATCCACTGAGACTTTAGTATAAATGAACCCGAAATTTAGCTAAATGTATAGGGAATGAGGCGTTTACCCATATTTGCACTGATTACGTTTTAACAAAAAGAACGACATAACCAATGTAATTTACATATGTTTAAATATCCGATTTCACATATACAAACCACTCTCAATTGATGAATTTTTCTATAGAACACAAAAACTGATTCATTGTGTTTAAACTAGTAATTTGCTTTGTATTCTGTTAAATTTATATGCGTATTTATCTTTTTATTAATTTTTTTCGATTCTTAGTGTAACTAGTAACTAGCCAACAGTTGAGATAAAGTATGTCACAACCGAAAAATTCACTATTATCAAGTAAATTATTGTTGAAAGTAGCACCTTATCCATCGTTATTTTTGCAGATCAAGTCACAATCTTGCAAATAAATTGATTAAACTATTAAATATTGTTGCTTGAAATTGAAATTGGAACATAAAATACTTTTTAATTATATAATTATGTTGATACCCGTTAATTTGGATAATTCAAACCAAAAAAATTAATTTGCAACTTACAACTCGTACAGCACAGTGGTTGGGTGTGTGTATGAGTTGGAAACCATGTTAGTTTCTGAATTTTCCTTCAAGTTTCGAAAAGGATACTTTTTTTTTTAATGTATATAACACATTAACATAATTCTGAGAGATATTATTCAGAAAAATGTTAATTTTTGATATCAAAGATTTGACTTATATTTAAAATGCAATAAATATAAATGTAAAATAACTGGTACATTTAAAACAAATTTCTGGGTTGTGCCCATTACATATTTTTCTTTATTTTAGTCATAAGTAATATGTGTCAAAACATAGCTATAAACATTTTTATATGTTGTGTTTTTTTACTTAATGAATGCTACCATTTTACTGAGTTTATTGTTAATAAATATGACAACCCATTTTGAAAATCACGGTTTTTAAAACTTAATATAGCTTATTGCTTTAATCTTCAGATATGTAAATTATAATTTATCAGTCCTACCTATCGACGTAGCGATTTTTGAACTGGTCTTGTGGTTTTTCAGTATAAATCTTTCATTTATATGTTTAACACATTGCACAGTGCCTTGCACTAAAATGTGAAGAATATATGACACGAAGGAAACCTCTTTTATTGTTGTTTTCCTGAATAGAAAGCTGTACTAAGTTTAAGGTGACCTAAAAATGACACCTTGTGCATTTTGTTTCTTATTAATCTTAAGCATTGACAGTCTTTGTTCAATAACAAGGCGTGTCATTCAGGAGACGACATTTTCATATTTGTGAGACGCAGTGACCTGAAGTTCACCTCGGCCTTGGACTTATCCTTTCTAAGAAGCTCTGCGGATTTCTGTGGAGATAACCGAGTGCTATGCCCTGGTCAACACCCCATTCGTAACAAAAGAACAAAAAATAGCAAGATACTTCTAAATCGTACTGCTCTTTTTAGTCAAAATCTGTTTATGAAGTTATAACTAAAATACAGTTTATAAAATGTATAGTCTGAAATTTAATAACTCGTCATATTAATATTATTATAATTAATGGATTTCCTTACATCCAAAATGAAAAAAGTCAACATTCTCATCGAATCTATTATAAATACTAAATTACGTTTAATATCTTTATTATATGTAAAATATCTCTGCAAAACGTCTTTTCCCTTTAAATCTACACCTGTTTCCAAATTACTCTAATTCTAATAAAAAGTATGTAACTTCAATTTCTCAAAGTTTGGGAAACGTCTACCTTATTTTCACTAATAGAGAGAGAGAGAGAGAGAGAGAGAATTAAAATTTTAAAACGAATAACTTATCTTGCAAATTCCTATCTGCAGGTCCCAGTTAGAAAGCGTTTGGCAATGTTTTTCACAATTTATACTGACATTTTTTAGGGGATTAATGCTGTGAATACCGTTAACTGTAGTTCTGTTTATGTAATATTCTAATACTGTCTTTTTCTGTATTAAACAACATAGATGCTTTTTGTTTAACGGAACGTTTTTCTTCGGCGTTGCAAAAGTGCAAAAAGCTTTTCAAATCTGACGAATATATACGTATATATACGTGTATATATATATATATATATACATATATGCACTCACACACAGGCTAAACAATAATTACATGGTAAAAACGTTGCTTTGTATATTCTGAACGTAAACGGAAAAAATACCTTAAAAGATGAAAGCATAATAGCTCGATAATTGTAAATATATATATATATATTGATTCCCGGATACAACGCAAGAAACCCGTTTGTCTTGTTACCCAGGATATAGCTAAAGATATAATTAAAGCACTGACATATAAAGCATGTTCACTATGCAATGGATCATGCAGAAGTGTGGTAGTGAACTTGTCTTTCAATTTAATAATTCCACAAATGATAATACCCAAAACGTGGGTCTAGGGATACCACAGCATTTAACAACATACCGAAAAGAACAAAAAATGGATATAGAATGTAACATGATGCTGCCATCTACATTTACCGAAAATTAAACTATTTCTCAAATACCAAATATAATCCTCTTCTTTAAGCTTCGAATAACTACAAACTCTTATGTGAAACATACATTTTAGTTTTAACAAAGCATATGCTTTATCATTTCTCACTCAGTCAATAATTTAATAGATGCCTTTTCTAAATTGTTCATCTAATATTTTTTACATTTTCTCGCTTTCTATATATTTTATTTGATAAGTGCCTCATTGTTGGTTATTCTACCTGGAGAGTGTCTGAAATACACTTCTTAGTAACAATCCTTTTTCAGTAGATGTAATTGATGATGCTATCATCTTAAAAAGAAGACTCCGGAGTCTTGGGAGTGTAATTGAGGTCGCCCTCCATTCAGAGTTCACCTCGAGTCCAGAGAGATATCTGAATGATACAAAGTTGTTTAATCTTTTGTTCTGAAAGTCAGTGTCGTTGTATAAAAATCAAGTCAGACTTTGAACAAGAGTCGAAAAAGACGTATTGACTCCAGGCTTAATATTAACATTTCGTAGGACAAGTTTAACGCCATAAAAGATTTTAATATGTATAATGATTGTCTTTAAAGAAAGCCTTTAAAAATAAGAAATATTTTTAAAACATCTTGTCTGCTTTCTTAAATTAAATTAATATGTCATAGATAGGAAAATAAAACCAAGCATGCTGTTGTTTAGTTTGTTACTGTCTGTCACCGCGTGTTTATATTCAGTAGTAAATTTGGTTTTAATTATTTCCTAGCGTTTAGCAAAATCTCCGAGTTCTCTCCTTTCTAGAAACAATGTACGTTTCATCCTGATATTGTTTAGACTACCGCATTGACTATGAACTTGGCCTAAAGCGAGCTCTGCTGGTGACTCCGAGTGTGTGCAGATTTATCTTCCTTACATTTGTTTGACCTAGCAGTGAACTGCATGGGAAGCTATTTTTCATACTGTGGCATGATGTTTGCCACGGTATACTATGTTTCAGCTGTACTGAGCAATCTCTCACGCATTCGTATTCTTTGCAGGTACATATATTTAATTAGCCGAGATAAAAGAGCCTATTTTTTTTTTTTAAAGATATTCAAGAGTAAAGAAACTTTGAAATTTATGTTCTGAAAAATTCAGATTTAATTTTTAATTCTTTTTAATTATTTTGTATGTTAAGTAAAATACTGTAATTCTTTCATTAACTGCAATGCAAGATGTACCCTGTAATTTTTGTTGGCAAGAAAAATTTGTGTAATAATTGACTGTAAGCATGTATGTCATTAAGATTAAATTATACATATAGTTACACATACGCACACACATATAAATGTATGCATGTGTATGTATATATATTTTTTTCTTTTCAAAATCAATGGACTTAGTCAAGAATCAAAAATATGGTTTAAATTGCAATAAAACTTCTTAAACCTGTTTAGACGCTATTTACACGTAATTTCAAAAACTTCTTAAAAACTGATTTGTTTTTACATTACATGTAATCTTAACCAACAGACAGACATAGATAGATAGATAGATAGATAGATAGATAGATAGATAGATAGATAGATAGATAGATAGATAGATAGATAGATAGTCTTTAATGAGCTTTATGAAGGTCGACCTAAAGTATTATTAAACGTCACACTATATCCGTTAATTAAAATAATAATAAAAAGCACACTTTATGCAGAAAACAAGTAGAGTGTTAAACACTTTAGCATCTATGAGAAGAATTTTCACGTTCTGGTTATCATTTTTACTATGAGTGTTTAAAAGTGAACTTTCTGAATGTATGTCAGACAGCATTTTTTGCTTTCACATTTTCTGCAAAGTTAGATAAATAAGTCAATGTGATATTTAAGAAAGTTTAAAAAGTGTCAAATAAACGTTTTAATAGCATGGTCATCGTGTATATTTTACTCACTTTGCACTTACAAATGTGAATGAAATGATAGTTAAGGAATTGAACACTATAAAAAAAGGGTGTAACACGTCTGCTTGTTTTATGCAATTTACTTTTAAAAGACGAGGCTTACCTTGAACACGTGGGACACATTTTTTCATGTAGTTTAGGTATGTTGACTTCATACCACGTCTGGTGAGAAAGGAAGTTTTTGTGATGTAGGAACACTAGTTGCCTGCAAAAAAAGTCAAATGAAGTTCTCCGTCAGTGCTATTATGTTATGTGGAATATAGTGTTGGATGTCAACTCCCCAAAACCATAAAACTTACTTTAATGGCATCACGTGACTTTTTATAGCCAGTAAGCCTATCTGCTTCTTCTATGGATGATTTTACGATCTAATTCATAGACAAAACCCTATTCATTTGGCACCCAAATGTCATATAGCCGGAACTGAGGCTAATAAAGTTTACAGCTTTAAACTTTAAAAGAGGCTCACAGTGTAGCAAGTTAGTACATACATGCAGTGGCCATCTTGCTCTTTAATGATGTGGAATCTTTCCATTCCCGGTTTTTGGTAAGTACAGACTAAGCTAATGCAATTCTACCTGTTGAAAATGTAGATCAAGTTTGTAAAATTACTGAAAAGAAAACGTACAAAGGGGACTTACTCAAAAAGAAGAAATAGCGCAGTGAACTTCGTTTTCAGGTCCAACACATGGCCGTAGAATACATAATAAAAAGTAAATATTGTTAGACAAAGGCTGAAAAATACACCCGCGGAGTTAAGTAACATTTATCATAAATAATTTTCAGTAACTGAACCCTGTTTTAAGAAAAAGCAAAATACATATAAAATACATGTTTGCCTCTTTCACACAAGAAACATTTGCTTAAAATAAACAAAAAGTTATTGCTTAGCAGTTCTTAAACAACTATTTGTCTTTTATCATTTCCTTAAAAACTCTACTTTCCCTATATTCACTTCCAGATGATGACGATGTTGTTCAAAATTAACTTTGTACATAAACGTTTATATATATATAAAGTTTATTTAGTTTTATTTCCAGTCCATTTTAAAAACAAAATACAAAAGCGTTTCACGAACTTTTTTCGACAGCCAAGCATTGACTAGACTGAATATCACACAAGAAAACATACATCAATGAAGTTGCGCTTTTAAGAGCAACTTATTGGAGTTCGTGCAAAAAGTCATACAAAGGCACAGCAAGAACATACTTGGTTGGACTGATAGTTCTTTCACATATTCACAACGCGATACGTTTACAGTATTACAAGATAGGTAGTATTGCATTAATTAAAATCAACGATAACATTGATTACAAAGAAAATAGGTAGTTTTAAAACAATGTTTGTTTCTTTCTTGTGGCTTGGAGCTATTCAGACATTAAGCATACATATACATAAACATACAACAATTTCTGAAGATAGAGTGCAACACGGAACATTAGTACTAAACGGATTTTACGGTCACTTCAAGTAAGTTAAGCTTTGCTTTTCTTCCTCAAAACAGTAAATAAGTTAAACATCTACTCTTTCGCTTATTCTAAGTCGCTCAAGACAAGATTTTACAGAAAGCAAATCTATTCATACAAGCATGTCACGGCCAAAAACAGGCTTTTGGATTTTTACAAGACTGGAATCTGAAAAATACTCTCTCTCCGTCTCTCTCTTGTTCGGTCTCTTTCTCAATCTTCAATTAAGTTCTTATGTGTTTGAAAAAGTCTCTGTGGTACTGAAATGTAGAGTAATAGTTCATCTTGTATTGCCAGAACTTTTTATGAAGTGCTATGAAATTAAGGACGAAATGCACCTCCTGCAGTTGCCATGCTCATACTTTTCAGCTTATTATCTTTTTTCCATTTCATTCTTCTGTTTTGGAACCATATCTTAATTTGCCTCTCTGAGAGGCACAGAGCATGTGCAATTTCAATCCTTCGTCTCCGGGTCAGGTACCTATTGAAGTGAAATTCTTTCTCCAGCTCCAGCGTCTGATACCGCGTGTAGGCAGTTCTTGCTCTCTTTCCTTCCGGTCCTGCCATGCTATCTGTTACAGAGAATCGGATTGTTTATTTATTTACTAATTCATTTTATTGATATTGTGATAACAATTTTGAGAAAGGTACGGTTTATCGAAAATAAAAAGTAGTTTGAAATAATGTAACAATAAAAACTCGCTAAACTACGTACTGGTTGAATAAGTAATGTGCGAAGTAAAATATCATGAAAACAACTCTATCAGTGGCTGTATAAGACACAAAAGTCACATACAAAAATATATATTTATGAGTTATATAAAAAATAGAATGTTTTATATATATATATATATATATTCATACGCATATACTGTATATATTATTTATATAACTATAATATTGCTCGAAACAAAGTGACAAAATCGGTATATTAGGTACACATAAGACTGCACATTGCTTAAAAACAAAATTAATTTCAAAGTCTGAAAAAATCTAAAAATTAACTACATAAAATGCACTAAAAATCACAAGAATTTAAAATCCTTAGTTCCGTTTTTACTTTAATTTTTGAACAGTACTTTCTATCCTCTGTCAAACTTATTTTTCAAAATTCATTGCACTCTGGCGTGCAGTTATACTTTGAGCATGCGGTGAAATTAGTCTTATATTTGAAGTGCACAGTAGTATTTTACAAAGGTACAAATAAATAAAACAGTAATTGTATTACCGTGACTAATATGCAACTTTCGCATCCACGGATATATCTGTGGCTGTGATGATTCGACTGCATTTTGGCTGATCTGTGAATTTGTCTGTCCGCTTCTTGCCGTAGAGTCGTCCTCAGTACCAGAAGACTTGCCAGCACCTTCTCTGCCTAAGAGGGTGCTACAGCTGTTGTTTGAAGTAGAGGAAGTGCTTGTGGGGTCAGATATTGAGTTTTTTACAGCTCGGTGTGCCTCGCCAGCAGGCGAGCGCGCAACGGTTGAACAAGGTAGTGAGTCAGGTGGAGGCGAGTGAGATGATGCTGCTGCGGCTTGGCTGTACCTGTTTTCTGAAGATGCTGTTGTTGCACTAGATGCATAGCTTGGAGCTCTATCATTAGCACCAAAGTGACTCGATGTGGAGCGACCAACACTAAGATCCATCCCATTGTACCCGTAGCCGTACCTGGTGGAATGCATACTCGCCGATTCCCTGTACTGCTCGTTCATCGAGCTATGATCGCCATAATTATGTAACGGATAGTCCGGGCCATTAGGATAGCGACCGCAGAACGAGTTTACAAAATAAGAGCTCATTTGTTGTTGATTATTTTAAAAAATGTATGTGAATGCTTGATTTGTGGCTCTTAGTCGTTTTGTGCGTCTATAGCACCCCTGCACAATTTATGATGAATTATGGAAATGACTGGGACATGTACTTGGTTCCCTCCTACGTAGGCACCCAAATATGGGGTACGGCTAAGGATCACGTGCTTTTGTTGTCCAGTCGTAAATCCTGCTTGATGACCTCCAGAGGTAAACTCGTGCACAAACAGAAAAAAACTGGGTGGATGCCTGAACAAGTGAACGCGCGCTGGAGAGGCGCCCCTGCTTCAAATTCTATTTGCCTTGTCATCGTGCGCCACTTTCTGGTAACAGGTACGCACTGCACTTTGAACTACGCAAATTAGTCGGGGTCGAGTAAAGGTTAGCACACATCGCACTCATCCAGCATTTTATGGTTACTAGGATTACATTAAGTGAAGCTGTGATCTTTCTCGTAAATGTTTCTTCTTTTTTATTTATCCTCCAACTAAAATTACGAAAAGTGCATTTCTATTGTTTAAAATACTACTGCGATTTTTTTTATAAATACACATTCGCTTTATTTATTTGTGTAATATAATAGAACTATCGTTAATACAGTAATGTTGCTATGTATAGTTAAATAGCTAACACCAAGCATCTAAAACTATCCAGACAAGCCGGAAAAAGTACAAACGCATCTGCAGAAGACTATATGCAAAGCATTGCCAGTCTCATTGTTGAGGATTTCCGTTTTATTAAAATTGTTAAATTTATTGAAAAAGCTGTCATCTTTTTACATTATTGTGGGACTTAAAGGAAACGGGCAACAGAAATAACGGTAAACTTACATAAATTCTCGTAAGTTTTGGAGTAGACTTTTAGAATTAAACCACTGCTGTTACTTCTAAAACATAACTAAACGGTATGTAATTTAATAACTTACATTTTTGTACAATTGCATAACTTACATTTTGCAATAAAAATGAAACTAGTAAACAAAAATTGTGTTAATTGTTTAGGAGCAAAATTTAATTAATTGTCAAGTGGGCATATTGATTTTTAGCGGATGTTGTTTTTCTTTGCTATGGAATTATTACGGCTGAAATTCTAAATAAATATAAGTACATTCAAATATCTATCTATCTATCTATCTATCTATCTATCTATCTATCTATCTATCTATCTATCTATCTATCTATCTATCTATCTACTGCCATATGATTAATCAAAATTTATAGAAAAAGAAAAAGAAAAAAGATCCCGTAGAAACTACAGTTACTCTCTTGGGTTTTCAGGAGTATCCTCACCATTAATCTGACTAGCGGTCAATAATTTATTCTCTTTCTTCCATTTCATTCGTCTGTTTTGAAACCATATTTTAATCTGCCGTTCACTAAGAAATAATGCGTTTGCTATTTCAATTCGACGACGTCTAGTTAAATAACGATTAAACTGAAATTCTTTCTCAAGTTCTAAAGTTTGATATCGCGTGTATGTTTGTCTTCCGCGTCTTCCATTTGAGCCATACACGGGGCCTAAATCTAATGAAAAAAGAAAGAAAGAAATACATAAGATCTGAGTTAAGCGAAACAGTATATTAACTTCTTTTAAAATGTTTCCTGCAGATACTTTAAATATGCACATTTTTTTATTCGTTGATAATACAGACTAATATTATAGAGATTCTAGTATATTTTATACAATACACCAAACATGTCCACTTAAAAATTAAAAATCAGCAACAATTTGTTTTGTTTTCTGGTGTTTATTTATTCAGCGTTATTCAAATATATCAATATTGGAAGGAATGTATGCCCGTAGGTGAAAGAAAGAAAGAAAGAAAGAAAGAAAGAAAGAAAGAAAGAAAGAAAGAAAGAAAGAAAGAAAGAAAGAAAGAAAGTTGTACGTTTTGAAAAAGTAACATGTTTATCATTTAAAACAATTACGTATAAATGAAATTTTAAAAAGACCCAGCGTTTGTTGTAATTAATCAACATTCTATTATATAATTTAAAGCCAATCGAATCAAAAAGTATTTTATGTGATATTTACCATCGCTTGAGTTAATTCGTTGCATCCACGAGTAAACTGAAGTACCGTGCCTCCGTTCCAGTAGTTCATTATTTAAGATTTTCTTTTCAGCACAGTAAGATTTGTACTGCAGGTCAGCATTACACTGCACATGTTCGCTGCAAGCCCTTTCCTTGATACTGCCTGTAGGCAAAGCGCTTGATGTTTCCTTTTCAGGGTAAAAGCAAGTTGGTCCATAATCACACTGAACTCTTGAATTAAATACTGTGGTTGACTGTTGATAATAACTTGGTGACGGAGTTGTCTTGTCTTGTATCACAGTGGGTCCATAGGACGATGGAAAGTGTTTTAATGGGTCATAGCCATTTGTATACAAAGGGATCTGTCCCAGAAAAGAATCCTGGCCACTGGACAAAGTGATAGGGAATACGTTGTTCACAAAATAAGAATTCATTTGCACTGTAAAGCCTAAAGTTGTGAATTGTTTTGTATTTGAACATCTAGCCGTAACCACAGTACTTGTAGTAGTCCAAGTGGTTTGTTTCTAGATGGCTAAACGCCAAGAGGGACAGCAGCAAATATAACCAGCTGATCGCGCCCTGGCCAATAGGAATTTCGCACGGAAATTATATCTCTCTTGGGAGCAAGAACAACGGAGGCAGTAAACTTAAAACCGCTAGATCAGTTCAGAAGCAGTGATTTACTAATCACTGCTATGCTTTTTCTAATAATTAAAGAAAGAAAGAAAGAAAGAAAGAAAGAAAGAAAGAAAGAAAGAAAGAAAGAAAGAAAGAAAGAAAGAAAGAAAGAAAATATTTAGCATAAAATAATACAGGTTCCACTCCACTCTAGTATCCAGATAGAAAATATATTGACACTGTTACTAATATCGAAGAGAGCAAACGCCATTCCTTGAAATAACATAAAACCTGCATTCACATTATTTTTATTGTTTTGTTTGCAAAGTTGATAAACTATTTTTATCAGTATCTATACAGTGAATTCGTGACGGTTTTAATATAAACTTGCTGCTTACAAAAATCTACTGTTATAAAATGTTAATGTTGAAGTGTTTTTTCACTATTGGGTTAAATTCAGTTTTGAAATATACATTAAATTTTGCCTCATACTCCTAAGAGCACAAACATTTTTCTGAAAGATAAGAAATGCAGCGGAGTTAAACACGTTCAAAATGTTTTGTGTATTTTTTCTTGTGCAATTATGATTTTTTAATCTAAAACAATAATCTATACAATTTATATTGTACAGATAGATTGATAGATTTATTTTAAATAACAGGCATTTGTTGATTTATTTGTGTCTTTTTTTCTACAGGAAATGAAACGCAGATGTTCAACTGTAAAAATGCTCAGAAAATGCAGAAAAAAATGAAACAGAAAATGAAGAGCTGAAGTGGTGCTTTTAGTATTTTAGCATTTATTATGTTAAACCTTTTTTGTTACGTTTGAAATGGCCTACATAATAAAAAATACTATATTTTTCCAAAGTCAAAAAGTTTATTATTATTAGTTTGTGGGGATGGAGGTGAGGCTGTGTATATTCCTTTAATGGTGTCTTTTATAAAAATTTTAATAATAAAACTTTAGACTTACACTGGCTTTAAACTGGATTGTCACATCGTTTAAAGTTGCCCTGCATATTACATTAATAACACTATTAATGTTAACACTAAAATTGTTCTCTTAGCAAATTTTAAAAACTAATATCAAAAATTTTCTTTTATTGTACTTGCTTCTAAAATTGCATGTTTTCAAAATAAATATGACCATTTATATATGCCTATGAAGTGAATGAAGAGCAAACCAGTAAAGCATCGCTACATCATGCAGAGATATAAAATTAGACAAACAACATTCAAAAGCTTTTTACAACTAGTCTCTAGTCATTAGATAACATTATTAAATTATTATCTATTCAAAACGAATCCTAGAACGCCACTTTCATATTCGATGGAATTTCATTGTACTTGTTTAAGGCATTAACAGTGCAATATGACATTATTGTTGTAGCAGTGGTTCTATTGTTAGCTCATAGCAGACAACGACAAATATGATGTGCATGTTCTAAAGTCTTAATTTTTGAGCTCTGTGCAGGAATTTATTATTATTTTCAAACTTTTACCTTTTTAAAATCATTACCAAAATATGTTTTCTTATATTGCTATGCCGACTTCAATAAATAAAAATATTTAAACAAAGAAAATGTGTGTCGTATTAAATTGTGCCTTATTGTCTTTGTGTATATATATATATATATATATATATATATATATATATATATATATATATATATATATATATATATATATATAATCACTTCATTCAATAATAGAAAGTTATGACACTAAAGAGAATAATTAATTATTTTGATTAATAGTACCTTTAAATACATTTGAGGTAGTGTTTCTGTATATGAGAGCCTTTCTTTATATAGGTTTTCTAAAATACGGTAAATATTTTTTCAAAACACAGTAAATTGTTTCAAAACCACAAGATGGCAGTAAAGAACAACAATGGAGTTGAAGAAATATTGCAGATGTTTTTAATAATAATTTGTAGACCTTCCGAGCAATGACAAATTACAACATTTTAGATGCATAATCGTGATCTGCACTAAAGTCTAAAATATTTCACATTTGATTTGTGAGTACATAAGAAGTGCCTTAACGTCATACCTGACTGAAGTAGATGGAACAAAGAAACCACTTACTTTACTACTTTAAAGAATATCTATCTATCTATCTATCTATCTATCTATCTATCTATCTATCTATCTATCTATCTATCTATCTATCTATCTATCTATCTATCAAAAAATAATTAAAAAATACACATTTTCTATACGTTCTAATTTCAGTGAAAAGGTTGCTGTACTTAAATTTACTTTTTTACTTTTTTAATATTATTACACTGGTTCTTTTTATACCTGATAACAATGATGTTTGCCTTGATCCACTGGAAAAACCAGCAAACCTTTACAACTTGTTATTATTATTATTATTATTTTTAACCCATGCCATATTTTCACTATAATACAGTAACTCAACGATTTTCTCAATAGACGGCAAATTATCTTACCCTGAATTGGGCCTGTTGTTTTCCGTAGAGAAGCAAGCTTTTCACACTGGCACTATGATGACTGAATCTTGCCAAAAGGCCGAGCCGAGACTCTCCTTGCTGTACCAAATGACATTGTAGACTCCGTAACTGCTTTGAATCCAGCCCAGCTTGTCTCTTACGCCGATGAAATTCCTGTTTGTTATCCATGAAATTTCTTCCTAAATGTTGCTCAGATCGAAAATCTGCCCACATTTTTGCTGTTATAAAACAAATGACAAAATAGGCGCGAGAGTAAGACACATCCGAAGCAGAACCAGCGAATGAAAAGAATGCAGCTCTATTCTCGATAGGGATATTATAAAAAAGTTCATGTTCATGGTTACAATCCACATGACCAAGAGTGGCCAATGGAAATACCGAACAACTCGTAAAGTTGTATTGCAAAGTTGTAAATTTTCATAAACAACAACGGATTTATGGCCTTTTCCTTCTCTCCGAGGGGCAGGTCACAGATAGGCGCCATCTTACCGTAGATCAGTGGAATGAATTTTAAATAAGAACAATGATATTTTAAATTTGGTTATTAGCTTTAGTAGTACTTATTATCATACTCTGCAACAACCGATTTCAACAGTAATGGCACTGAACTTTTCAGATTTTACGTAAAACGTAAATGGATGTTGAAAATTACTAGAAAATAAACAATGTAGATCACGTCTTGTCCCTATG
Organism: Erpetoichthys calabaricus; assembly: GCF_900747795.2. Taxonomy (NCBI): domain Eukaryota; kingdom Metazoa; phylum Chordata; class Cladistia; order Polypteriformes; family Polypteridae; genus Erpetoichthys; species Erpetoichthys calabaricus. Next base: position 51,118,639 of record NC_041406.2, on the reverse strand, counting down.
ATTTCTACGTTTAAATTGTATACCCTGATTAGATGTAGTTTAGAAATTGTTAAAAGTCGTTATGTCGACAGAAATAAGGGAATCGTATATATTTTACAAAATTTCCTATGATGCACACCCACAATAAACAAGAGTAAAATAAGTACAATTTTTCTGTGCTGCTAATTGGTTTCTATTTTAAAAACTGGTACAATCATTAGTATCTTATGTATGGCTTTAAATGAATAGCTCATGCATTTTTCTGTATTTGTAAGATTTGAAAAGAGTTTAATGATTAAATAAAAGGTCTTTCATTTTAATAAAGCTCTCCAAAAGAAAGAGTATGTTTAATTGAACAAACATTTTTCCAAAAGTGATCAGTTTCGGTGAGCGTTTACTTACTTAAAGGCAAAAATGCAACTGATAAAACGGTAGTGAGATTGATTAAAATATCCGTAAGCCTTGCGTGCAAATAAAATTGATAAAAGAAAACCTTTAAGGACATATTAAGTTAAACTTCTCCTTATCACTCTAATAATAATAATAAGAAGAAGAAGATGAAGAAGAAGAGAATACTACAACGACGGACAACAATTAGGCATTTTACACTTTTATACTTTGACAAATTAACAGTATGAAATGAATCAAGATCTACGATTATATCAAAATAAACTGAAAATACACATTTACAGTGGAATGTTTATTTCTAAAAAAACTGCTTAAGTGACGTTATCATTTTATTAATAAATCATAAAAGTATTGCAAAGATAGGCCTATTTATTGAACACTACTGTTTGGGTACAACATAACAAAATAAAGCAGTCATAAAACAGCATTAATAGTAATTGCATTAAGTAGTGTAATTAGTAAGGCATTGTACATTATAATATGAATTAGATTTTGGGTCACAAATGGGATCTATCTATCTATCTATCTATCTATCTATCTATCTATCTATCTATCTATCTATCTATCTATCTATCTATCTATGTATCTATCTATCTATCTATCTATTTATCTATCTATCTATCTATCTATTTTATAGCTAGCTTTTAATATTGTAATAGAACAGGTATTTTTGTAGAGATGATTTAACATAAGTGTTGATATTCATTTGTATCTTTAATGTTTTTTAGTTCGTCAATCATATTTGAAATTTAATTGTAAAAAACACGATTTACGATATATTTTTATTATTAATTTAATTTAATTTACAAAATGCAAATCAGGTGTTTTAAATCGGGTGTTTTCTTTCTACTCTGGATGTTTCGTATATCTTGTCTTTCACAAATAGCAAGCGTTAGGTTTCCCTGCTCATTTAAGCATTTCGAAAATATTTTAGCTCTTACCTTTCTTCTTCGTCTTAATCTATATCTTTATAGACATTTCGTGTTCTTTTTGAAGTACCTACAATGAAGCCATTTTATGTTAACTGAAAATGTTCTTTTTCCACTTAATTTTCCTGTTCTGAAAACACGTTTTGACTTGCACATTCAGAAAGAGGAAACTGGCGATATCGATTTTCCGTCGACGAGTTAGGTATCGGCTTAAATGAAATTATTTTTTCCAACTCCAGTGTTTGGCATTGGGTGTAAATCTGCCTTTCTCTTTTCGTATCCAAACCTTCAAACTGCAAGGGTTGCTTTATTAAAGTAAGTTAGCAGATCCCATAAACAACTGAACAAAAATATAAATTGCAATTAATTTTGGTTGTAAAATTCAGATATGTATGACCGTTTTTTCGCATTCGTGTCATATTAATTTACCATTAAATTAATAATATTTCAAGAACATATCTTTTCTGAGAAATACAATTAAAAAGAGGGACCTGTATTGTTTCAGAGCAAATGTACTATGAATTGAGATAAAGGTATAGCTGTCATTTTTAAAGAGCTGATATACATATTCAAAAACATATTTTAAAATTGAAGACAGAATTGTAAAATCAATTTGAAAACAGTATGGAACAATGCAAGTAAATGTTTCTAAAAACTTAATATCACAGTATTTAAATCTTGATAGTAACTCTCCATACTAAATAGTGCATTGTGAAATTAATTGATATTTTGTTAATTACAGATAGTGTGATAGTAAAAAAATGAAAACTTTGAAGAGATAATATTTAAACGCAGCCGTTCAACTTAATATTCTAATTATGTTTTCTTGGTTATTTATTTATGTATGTGTTTATTTTATTTGTTTGATTTTTTTTTAATAATTGGAAGAATAGTGGCAAAAGTAAAGCTTGTCTTCGTTCCTCGTTCTATACATAAGCGAATATATATATATATATATATATATATATATATATATATATATATATATATATATATATAAACTTCCATAGAGAGACAGATACAGAGATATAGAGATTCTATATGATTACATTAATTTGTTCAGTTTGACGTTCATAATAACGTCGAATTTTGTGCACAAATCTCAAATAACAATTTAAATTTTGGAGGAAAATGTGCAAATCTCCCATACACTATTGTGGTGAACGTTAAAGTCGTGGAGGATGAATGAATTTACGAGGGCAGAACTAATTATTGGAGCAGTAAAAGTTTTATGATGCTCATTTAAATACAATGCCACAGACTTCCTGCGCTAATGCATCCCGGCAACAATTTGAACCATAAAGTCTATTGTGACAGCAGTTTAAGTGGAAAAGTTCTATTTCAAAGCTATTTACGAAAGAACGCTTCCCCTTACCTGAAGATGTATCACAGGGGTACATCTGAAAACGGACTTATGATTTAAACTTGGGGTTTACTCTTTGCAATTTTTTGTATTATTTTTGTACAAATCATTGAAAAGAACAGGGATGTTTTGACCGAAACGTTGCAACTGAAACTATAAGCGTGTGTTAAAATATTTCAACCAGAGACGTATGCCAATGTTCACCTTGCAGATGACAAATAAGAACGAGAAATATTCACAGGTTTTTGTTGCATACACAAACATTTGAATATTTGTTGCAAAAGAGTACGGCCTAGGATCCATATTTTGTACAATGGAACTATTTCCAGGGTGTTTGTCAAAATGTGTATTCCCGAAATAGTAAAAATTTGGTTTTTTTTGTGCAGTGATTTATCAGCTAAATTTCTATTCCGTGTCTTTTTTACGAAGCAACTTGATCAATGACAGTATTACACCCCAGGTTTATACTACACCCCATTTTCTCCAGAACCAGGCGATTTTATTCACGTGACTCCTTCTTGTGACTAATACATCCAATAGTCACCTGTATTTCAACTATAGGGCAGATTAAGCAAGCCACTTATTTAAAATTGTGGGCGTACAATTTAATGAGAACTAACAACAGAAAAGTGAAGGAATTTAATTGATTCGCATTTTTCTGCTAAAATTTCACTAATTTCTTCAGGACTGAGTCAAGGCCTGTCTTAAATTCATTGACGTTACAACGGAGCAGATAAGAAAGAAAGAAAGAAAGAAAGAAAGAAAGAAAGAAAGAAAGAAAGAAAGAAAGAAAGAAAGAAAGAAAGAAAGAAAGAAAGAAAGGCTTTATAATAATAGTTCAAAATAGTTTTGTTGTCAGCTCTTCCCTTGGTTATATACCTTAATTAAAGGAACATTGCTTTCTTACTTTTGATTAGATGCACTGACTTTTCAAACGTGTTCATTTAATGCGAAGTACTGCATGATTTAACGACTACTGTTTTTAAATCAAATAAAGCAAAGATTTTTGTTTCCAGCCTAAATATTATATAAGAACATTTATTGTTCAAATGCAGACATACAGAAATACACAGATATTTTTGCGCACCATTTTAGTCTTATAGCTTTAAACAGATGTAGCTAGATAGCATACTTGTGAGTGACATTCTATCAATCTTTAAATAAACACTAAATCATGAACATTACGAATGAAAGGGACAATAAAAATAAAACAAAATCGTAAATTAATAGTTAATACATTTATATTGTTTTGTATTGCGCTGGCTTCATTTTATAAATAACTGTATAAATTATATACAGTAATATTTATAGTTCTTCGAATATTTTAACAAGATAACCCAGTATTAGTATAAAAAAGTACTTAGTACTTTAAAGAATAACCCCGATATTTTTCATAATTATTGGTGGTAATTTGTTAGCCAGTTAGGCAGCAAATATACTAGCTTAAGTTAAAGTAGATGTTTCTTCTTATCTTACATTAAAAACGTATAAACCTTATTTCCCGGAGATTTTATACCTCTTCTCTTATACTATTTTTTTTATATAGGTGGTTTCTGAGATAATTCAAAACAATTTGCAATTTTACTCATAACTATTTAGCGCTAAAATGAAGGTCTCCTAAATACGTGAGAAAAGATGGTTACAGATTTCTGAAAATGTACGCTTCTGCCTTTGGAGTGTTAATATTGTCTTTGGTTGATACAGTACACTAACTCAGGAGATTTTCATGGGATTATACTGCCACCTCCTGTTCACATTTTGCGCAGCCTAGCAGATACAAGCTTATTCGCAAGCGCCCTGGAGTATTCCTAGAGAGCAACATACACATACACACACACACACACATACGCGCGAGCTTTCTCTCTCTCTCTCTCACACACACACACACAAACACGCACCCCCCCCCCCCCCACACACACACACTCATTCACACACACACACACACACACACACACATCTATCTATCTATCTATCTATCTATCTATCTATCTATCTATCTATCTATCTATATATATATATATATATATATATATATATACATACATACATATATACACGCGCATGCGCATGCTAATGCAAGATTTAATACAATCTTCGTGAAGCATATTAGGGCTGTTTCTTGATGGATTCTTAAACAAAGAAATATCATTTATTATTATACGTTAGTGATATATCATACATTGTATAATAGAGGAAGTTGCACTTTTGTTTAAGTCTAGTTATTTAGTGGATCTAACAAAGCTACTGCATATACAGCAGGCTTTCATTTAGGAAGGGTCAATAAAAACTCGCATTTCCGCTGGCCTTTTGTTTAAACACGCAAAAAGCAGCAAACGGATGGTCTTTCCTGAAAACAACTTAATTGTAGCTGCACAGTTGTAAACTCATTAAAAGTCAGATTCCAGACAGTTTGTCAGACCCTTCGTTTTATGGCACAATCCCTGGACAAGTCTTTGATGTTTCTTCCATCTGCAACAGAGGGCGTCACAACAAGTTAGGGAAAAATATAGACTAAAGCTCCCTCTGAAGACGTATATATATATATATATATATATATATATATATATATATATATATATATATATATATATATATATGTATATAAGATATACGAATTAAATAACGTGGTTTACTTTAATCCTTTAAATTACAGACTATATAAAATAGCGTAAAATTTACGCATGTGATTATATGATCTTTTCAGAGGTCAATTTTCACCTAAAACCATAGACGAATTGATTATATTATATATGCCAAAAGTTTTGGAACATCTTTTTTTGTGTTTCAGATCTTTTATTTCCAGAGCATTTCACACCCTACTAACGTTTGAAAAAGCACGCTTTTATTGCAGAATAAGGCAAGCAGCGTCTTTAGCCGAGACAAACAACAGCGTTTGAGAGGCCAATGTGTTCTCAAAGAGATATGCTTTGTGAAAGGCCCATAATAAGTTCTTCTACAGTATTGTATTTTATTTGTACTTTGAAATTTGTAATCCATTAAGAGTGTATTTTAATCATCCATTCATCAATGATAATTATGATAATGACAATTACTGAAATAAAACTAGGAATGGTACTAAATCTTTTACGTTATTTTTCAGTCAAAAATGGCTTTTTTTCTGAATAACCCTCAACCTTTAGACATGTGGATTAATAATAATATAATAATTTGAGAATAACCCATAAATGTTGTTTGAATGCCTTTATATTTTGAATGAGTACAACTTGAATATGATTCGATTTTAGTGATAACATTAATTAGGTCGTCGACTGACAGAGAAGTCAAGCAAAATGACACCTTTAATTGGGTAACTAGAGAGATTACAATATGCAAGCTTTCCAGGCAACTCAGTCCCTTACTTCAGGCAAGATAAGTTGCATGGATATCGTTAAGTTTCATATTAAAGAAATTTTTATATGATTATGACTTACGTATGAGATAATATTGGCATACATTATTCGACGTGTATATTTAATATGTTGAATAAAAATAGCATAGTTCTAGATTATATTTTTTATTGTTTGATACACCTTTAACATACATTATAAGTGAAATTCTTTATTTGATTAGGGAAAAGGTGTTATTTTTTCCTCTTAATTTCATTAAACCAAATAACCATGCGGGTCCAGATGCAATGAGAGTCATGAAAGTACTCCAAGCAAGTAAAAACAGAAGAATCAAATTAATCTAAACATTTTTTTATTATAGTTGAATTCAAGGTGCCTAATTTAAAAACAAAATGTTTAAACAAAATAATGAGGTAACAATTGCTCGATCTGAATACTGGGTTCACTAAAATACTGGTTAAAGTAATTTATTTCGATCTGTTCAACATACAATTTAAAGTTGTTCCGTATGGTACTTTGACTGCATCAATGTAGGTAGTTCTCTCAAGTACTTAGGTAGTTAAACATTTAACATTTTCTCTGTGTTACATAAAAACTATTCAACAACGTGGATAAGGTTAGTTTAAGTAGAGAATGTTACCTACCGGGCGTTAGAAATATTTTTTACTAGAGCTCATATTATAAATGTGCCCTAGAAATCAAATATTTTATACAAATGGAAACATTTTCGTATAATTAGACAGCACCATGGTAATAAAGAACGGAATTTCTGCAGCTTCATAACATTAAATACTTTAGTGACAGATAAATACTCACAGAACTTGCGTTTTACTTTGCAAACCTGAGTTCAACGATGTCTACTTTTACTATCACAAATCATACAACAATAAAATACAACTATCCAGTTATAAGTAATCACTTTGAAGACACAATGTTCAAGTATATAGGAATAGGTGGGTTTGCCGCAACAGTGGCTGTAACAAAAATACAATTGGAAAACACAATATAAGACAGTTCATGAGCAAATTGTGCAGCCATAAAGGTAGTCAAAAGTGAATAGGCGTCAAAGGAATGCAGCACTTTTCTGACAAGTCTTTCAACTCCTTTCTGTCGTTAGGAAATTATGTTAGAATCATTTTAATGTTGTGTTTTTCCTTCTTACGGAGCGGTCTATGCACGCTGTCATTCCTGTAATATTCTAACAGTCGTCCTTGGGATGATCTTTATTGATTTTTTTCATCTTCATTCTTCTGTTCTGAAACCAGATTTTAACTTGCCTTTCAGTAAGATTAAGTAGCCTAGCCACCTCATATCGTCTGTCTCTAGTGAGATACATGTTGAACAGAAATTCCTTCTCCAGCTCTAACGTCTGATGTTTAGTGTACGGACATCGCTTTTTTCTTGTTGACCTCGCATGTATCCAATTTGCAGATGGGTTATCTAGGAGGTAAAAATAAAACTGGCGTAAACAATCATTGCAGAATTGTTTGTAAACGAAACAAAACAATCACGGCAATAATATAGGCAGGGATAGTGAATATATCAATAATAAATTCCTGCAACTGCATCTGCTTAAAATATTAAAGAAAAAATTACCAAAGTGGTCGGGCAAGTGAGTTATATTTTTTTATTAAAGAAGGTGAATAAGGTAAATATGACGCTTTCTGGCCAGTCTTGCAAAAGTAAATGTTCCAAATAAATTTAGATATTTTGCACAAAATTAGATATTTTGTCTGTACGAAGAAGAGCAGATAGATAGATAGATAGATAGATAGATAGATAGATAGATAGATAGATAGATAGATAGATAGATAGATAGATAGATAGATAGATAGATAGATAGATAGATAGATTCTCAGTAGCACTCTTAACCTCAGTAGCACTCTTAACCCATACATTTCAACATATATTAGGGAGTAGATGAATTTGCATACTTACTTGAGTCCGTCTCCTTTTTTTCTACCACTGATATATTCTCTGCGTTTTTTTCTGGCAAGACAGGCTCTCCTGAAGGTTCTTCATTTTCTGCTGGAGAAGATCCATTAGTGAATTCGGAAAATAACAGAGTATGTGCTTCCAAAGTGGAGCAGTCAACTCTCCTGTTAAACGGTTCAGGCTTAATATTGTAATGCTTTGTAGACGGTAATCCAGGAAAAGGGATGGATCCTGACATTGGCTCCAGCAACCAAGAACGCAAATATCTCCCATCCGGTTCTCCAGCCGAGCCTTCGTGATGCATATAAGGATGATAGACAGAAGAGACATAATTGGTAGGATGAACTGGACTCCACGAAGTACCGAGTAAAGAGGATTTAGGTTGAAAACTACAAGGGGTTAGCTCTGTGTGCTCAGTCAAAGCTGTTTGTCTTGTCTGCTGAAGCACTGTACCGGAGGAATATCTGGGCTGTAAAAGATCCTCGCCCTCGTGAATAGTAAGAGAGTCTACATAGTAACTGTTAACTGTTCCCGAGGTAGACATTGCACTAAACACAGAAAAACACAAACATACACTCGTTAAGAATACATGAAACTGTACAATCAAGTAGCAAGTTCGCTTCACAAAGAACTACAGACACCTAATAAGTTAAAAGACGTCTGCATTCGGATTGGCTGGTGCAGAACACGTGATCGCCAAGCAGAACAATAAAATATAAATCAGTCCGCAAACCAGTAAAAATGGGGGTCAGCATTTTTCAGTCATAATTTTTTATTGTAAAGCCATACGATTTTATGAAAAAGGATATTATTTGATATGTACAGTAAACACGATATTAAACCTCTTCCGTGACATTACAATACTATATTTATTTTGGGAGAATTGAAGACTTGTACAATTAATCTTTCTGTAGATTTATTGTTGTTTCACAGAGAAAATAAAATAGTTTACTTTAATTTCCAAATCAATTAATAAAAATAATATTCGCATTAGAATACTAAGGTGAAATATAATATTTTAAAATGGGTGTATTTATTTGAACAAATCAATCTCGTTAAATCTGTTTCTTATATTTTTTAATACTAATCATTTTTTTATATGCTTTATAAGTGTGGAATCGCCTAATTCCCGGTTACTATGATCAAAACCAGAAATATATTTGGAACTAATTTATAATTACGACATCGTATGTCGATTTGTATAATATACGTTTACAAAATAACAATGTTTATTATTGAAAGAGAAAAAGTATTTGACGTATTTTTCAGCTTGTCTTACCGTTGCAAGTCATATAATTTTAAATATTACAATGACCTCTTGATTTTCTTAAAGATTAGTCACAAGGTCATAATTGCATTCCTTAGATAGATAGATAGATAGATAGATAGATAGATAGATAGATAGATAGATAGATAGATAGATAGATAGATAGATAGAGAACTTTATTATAACCGCACTATGTGCATTTAGTTGGCATCTAAAGTCTTCATTTAAAATATAATCCTTTTATGAAAAACGCTGTACTCGCAGATTGTCACTGCACTTACATTTATTTGCCACTGTGTAATAATTGCTGCAATCAGACTAATCGCAAAATATTTTCTCAGTATTTTAAACAGAATACGACACTCGACAGTAGTAATATACTAATGGAAATGATTGCAGAAAAAATGAAAAGGCCTTTATTAAAATTATATTTGAGAAAAATCAGAAATGCATAAATTTCGGCTGGATCATTACGAAGACTTGAAAAATAAAAAAATCAAGTGCTATTTAATTTAAAAATTTCAAAAGTGGCATGGGTTACTTTTGTTATTTTGCTTTGAATTCATTGACGTAATATCACTTTTAATATGAAAACTCAAAAATCCCATAATCATTAAATGTAGTGCAAGGAGAAAATAAATTATATAATTTCAATTCTTCGGTTAGTAGTGTACTACTTTTTTAATAAGTTGTGAAGACTTTAAATACAATTCCCTAAATTGTGAACACTATGAAAGAGGCGATCATGTGTAATTTAATTTTGGGGATAAAATCTTATTTCTCTTGTTAACCAGAGTCTTTTTCAGTGATATGTAATAAAATCAAGAATCAATATGGCTATTTCAGACGTATATAAATACCCCAATAAAAAAGCAAGATATCGTTGCCCTACACCCTGCTTCAGCGGTGATGTTTGTTTGCGTTTTCGAAAGAATGCATGCTTGGCACCTTTCGAGAGTTGTCATTAACAAAACGCTATAAACTAATACTCTGCGGGTGTGGGAGGCTCAACTGTAGTATGGTGTGGAATGGTTAAGCAACGAAAAAGAAACCTTTTGCAATTAGTATTCGGCCTTGGAGTCAGTTAAGGAAAAGTAAATGCTATCTTAAGGGACGATAAAGTATTGAAATTATTTTTCATTAATCGTAGACGATATAATTGGTAAGTTCGTGTCCTTACAGCAAGGAGAATTTTACATTTTTTTTAAGATTAGTTTATTTGTAGCTATGCACCGCAGGTACTCACCCGTCTCTAAATAATGAACTGAAGGCCTAATTCTAAGTTAATTTGAAAGCAGAACTGATTTGCAGTCGAGTAACGGAGATTTTGTGTTGTCAAGTTCCTAGCGCAGGCCATGTAGTTAATTTTTAGAAGTTATGATGTTATAGCCGTGTGAGATTCATTAAAAACAACGTCTGTTGTTTGTGTTTTGTCTGCTAGAATCAAGACAAAATGACGCCTGTCTGATAGCCAAGTGAGGTCGCTCTTGTGCGGCTGTGTGATCAGTTAACTTGAAATGGCAGCAGTAACCTTTTTACGTTTCACAACAAATGTGTTTGAAAATGTTGTTGATGCTACACAACACAGACACGATATTTTATTTTAAATTAATGTGGCTTAATACTGTTTTGTTTACTGATCAATTTTTACTGCGGTGTTAGCATTTTTGTTTTTCTTTAAATTTGCTGCGAAGAGTGGAACAGCCACATATACGATTACTTTAACACATGCACCTTCAAAGCAGCTTTAGTATTTGAAATATTTCTACTACTGGGTTTAATCATGTGTAAATACACAGAAAAAATATCAAAAAGTAAATCAATGAATAAAGCCTTTAATACCATTCCTGGTTTTGACTTTCAACGATATGAATAGACTTCTTCGGCGAATTTATCCTAAACCTGACCTTGATCGTACTTATATTGACGAATACAAGCTGATCATATAAGTTATGTTTTATCCAAAGCACAAATATCTACGAAAATAAAGAAAAGAAACACTTCTTTGGATATACGCTCTGTACAGCTGCGAGGACGACTTTAACTGGAGCAATTAAGGCACTTTCGTGTTGTAGGGATTGAAAATGGAGCCCCAACAACATGAAACTACCTAAATCACATGCAGTCTTAAACACTTTCTTTCTTGCTTGCGCGATCAGAAGGTAACTATAAATAAAACTTATCAGTTGATATTGTGGTGATAGAATTAAAGAAAAAAACGGTATAAGCGATCATTTCGCTTTTATAAACAGTCAGCGTTATTTAGTGCATTATTCATTGGGGAAATCCGTGCTTTCAAAATAATTAAAAGATAAAAACAAAATTCAGCAGTTAAAAAAATTACATTAGGCACCTTTTACAAACAAAATCTGTACGTACCTTTTTGGTTGACCGTGTGCAGTGTTTTTAACCCTATTTTTTTTTTTTTTTACCTTTCACGAGAGACGTACATTGTTGAAGATATAATCCAACCAACTGCCATATTATTTTGTAGTGCCTGTACGTAAAGATCAAGGAAACAACAAAGCTTAAACCAAAAAAAAAAAAGCTATAGCTGAGCATAGTAATTGGCTTCCTTTCTGTCCAAGTTGCTTTCACTCAACAGAAACCACTCGCCCAAGACAGCAATAGTCTAGATATACTAGCAAGTCATAAAACTTAACAAAAGGAGACAAACCTTACAGCACCATTGCTATATGGCCTAGACAAATTACGACTGCCTAGGTAATATTTAAATAGATTGCAACAATAATTCCGGACTGTAAGGTAACTACTGTCATTGCAGACAAAAAGCGGAAACGCAGTAGCATTTATAGCTGGTAAAATAGCAAATGTTCAACTTAATGTGCATTTAATAAATATTATGTCCCCTGCTGTATTGGGATACTATTCAGTTCGCCTTCCTTTTTTGAGAATATATATATATATATATATATATATATATATATATATATATATATATACAGTATATATATATATATATATAGATAAATAAATAGATAGATAGATAGATAGATAGATAGATAGATAGATAGATAGATAGATAGATAGATAGATATAGATATATATACAATATATATATATAGATATACATATATATATATATATTGTTTTAAATGAGAATGTTTGAAGAACATTGATGTCTTGCATCACTCTAAATCACCTACAACGAAACATTTTATTAATACAACAATCATACCAGCTTTACAATAGATGCACTTTATACAAATGTGAACACTATAAAACTTTTTTCAGTGTTTATCATTTATTTATTTTAGACAAAGAGCATATCGACTTTATAACATTTTCTTGACTTTAATGAAAACACATCACGATAAAAAAAGATGTTTTGAATGGTATTTCACAGTATGGAATATCCAGCATAACTCTCAGAACCATAATAGCCTCGACAAAAATGCATTAATTTAATTTAAAATACATTAACCCAATTGGAAATGAAATAACGTATTTTGTGATTGTTTTAGCTACCATCACAAGTCATTAATGGAATTGTGTTAATAAACTATTCATACAACAAGAATTGTACATAAATGCCCACAGTTAGGTTCTTTTGCAAAGTAGGTTCTGTTATTTTTTAAACAAATTAGTACAAATTTTTAAGAATATATGCTACATTCACTCAAAGCATATCACTTTACATTATCCATCATTTTTAAAGTCTTAGTTATTAAATTATCCTTAATACAGTAAACAACAGAATAAGGCAAATACAAAGTAATTTTATTCTCCAATTGAGAAAAGAAATCCACGTACCAGTTTGTGGTGAAAAAGGTGCATATCATTTGCGCACACGCTATGTATAGTGTGTACATATATGTAATGAAGCACATACCTTTGTTTCTATGTATACAGTAAGTTTAACATTACCTTGAACATTGTTTTGACAAATGTCAAATCGTGCACCATGAATTTAATAAGTAATAAACTATATAATATCAGACATAAACAACGTAATTTGTATGCATAAACATATGCAAAAATGTTGTGAAAATACAATTGTGTAAACTGTTCACTATTTTATATAATTACTAATGTGTTCTTTGTAAATAATTGGGTAAGTCAAATAAATAAAGTGAATATCCATCATCCTCTTATTCATCCAAAATAATAAAGTAAAAATAAAAAAATCAACGAATACGTGTATTCATGTGCGTATAAAGTACATGTTTCAAAATATTTGCGTACAATAATTCGCACGCACACACAAATACGCAGACATACATTTTGCTGCAAGTTGACCTAGACATTCAATAGCAAACACATACGTGTCTATGGATGAGTAATGTTTGTCAAAGGTACAAGATGATTTCGTATTTAAATAGTAAATTATTTTAACAATATCCTAATCATGCCTCATATATTATGCCATTCGAGTTTGAATTAGATGTAAACGAAATGATTAAAATATACTTTTTCAGTTTCTGTAAATCGTTCTCTTTCTTCTACTTTGAAATCTGTTTGGTAATGATGGCAAAACGTGTACAATGCTAATGCGCTTTATACAACTGTCAAAAGGAAAAAAATGTAAACAAACATTGGTTCAGTTCAGCAAATAATGATTGTTATATATCATAGAAATTATATTATCCAAGTATTTTATTATTATTAATATTACTGTTGCTGCTGTTGTTTCTATCAATTCAAATATAGCATTATTATTATTACTACGGCTAATAATAATAATACTACTAATAATAGTAGTAGTAGTAATAATAATAATAATAATAATAACAATAAAATGAAGTCCGTAATTAACTTTTTTTTGAAAGAACAGCGTTTTTCTTACGAATTTGAGAAAAAGCTCCTTGAATTCATCAAGAAAAACTGAAATTCGAAGTAAGTTCTCGAATTCTATTTTCCCGGCTCATTTTCTTCAGTTTCATTCTTCTGTTCTGAAACCATATTTTAACTTGTCTATCAGTCAGATGGACACTGCGGCTGATCTCTAGGCGACGCTCTCGAGTCAGGTACATATTAAAAAGGAACTCTTTCTCAAGCTCCAGTGTCTGATGTTTTGTATAAGGACATCGTTTCTTCCTTCCACTTTTCGCTGTCAGCCAGTTTGCAGTGCTTTCATTTTTGGTTTCTCCTAGTGGAAAGTGAAAAAATAATATGTCAGTGGTTTTACTGTCGAAAAAAATATAAAATTAATAAACATTTCGTTCCCTGCACGAAGCCATATGGTTTTTGAACATTACCCATATCCTAACGGCTAGCGAATATCTAACAAGCTTTACATAAAGAGAAAACAACATACTGCTTATATTGCATTCACATATTAAAATAATTCAGTGCATTTATTTTCTGAGGAAACACAGTCCCCTTCACACACGCGCTATTAACAGAAAAACATTTGGTTTGCTGTTCATCTATATTAATATATTACTTACTGGTTTAATATAAATATAGAGAATACATTGAAAATACGCAGTAAAAAAAACTTTCATATTAAAAGTAATCCATTGTGGTTACTAATATACTATAAATCTTAAAGCTCATTAATTTGGCAAAGTTCACTTAACTATTGGTGTATATTGTATTTTTCTTATTAACTTTGTCACGTTAGGTTATGTAACTAAGAGGTAAAGTATTTTGTTTACAATGACAACACGCAAATGTGGTCATATATATAACACAAAAGTACGCTTTACATGCATACCTTTCAATAATGCAGCAGAACTGTCAATATTTATCAATGTTTATCAGTCAAATGTATCAATTTATAGTATATTGCTAATTTTTGTGCTCGACGGAAAATATGCACCTTTTACAAAACAACTGGCAATGTGTGTGTTTATTTTCTTATTGATATCAAATCACGATGCAACAAAAATGCTATAACTCTAAATATGTGATTATTCTATACTGCACTTACAGTAAATACCCTTAATTACTGCTGCACCCTAAAAGAAAGCAATTTACAGGTATAATGACTACTCCTTTGCCCAAGTCATTCTTACTGCCATACCTGGGCTTTTCCTTCGCACTCATAATGGATTATTGCCTTACCTTTGGCCGCTTTATCTGGACACGTTTTGGTGTTTGCTGTGGGATCTGGTGACGAGTCTCCTGTAGCTGAAGAAGCATGTAAATCGTCTTCTCTCTGTGAAGCGCACGTTAAAGTACCAGAAGACGCTTCTTCGCCCCCTCTCCTGATCGGCTCTGCAGACGTAGAAGAAGATGGGGGAGTATCAAAACCAGTCTGGGGCTGCAGTACAAACTGGGAAGACCCAGCATGATAAACCTTAGAAGTAGTGTAAGTCTGAGCAAGGCGGAAGTAACCTGGTACTGGTACCGTGCTAGTATCATTCCCGGAGCAGGATCCTGAGGTTAGCCTTGAGTACGAGAGATCCTCTGCTGTGGAAGCTTTAGGGCATTTTTCTGACTCGTAAATACAGTATGAATTCTCCTCTTTGATGTTCGGGGAAAAAGAACACGGCGCTACCTGCTGACTTGTAGGCTGATCCATGCGACACGGTCGTGGAGGATCTAACCAAACCTCCATGCCGGGCATGTAAGGGCTAGAAGTGGGCACCATAGTCTGAGGGGTACCCTCGTTCCTTTTGCCAAGCCCCGGAAAAAATCCACAGTTCGGAAGCCCGTAAGAGAGTTCAGAAGGTGGCGGCAAATAAACGCCACTACCCTGATAGTAACCCCCTCCTCCACCTCCTTCACCACGGCTGGCACTGATCAAGGAGTCCACTAAAAAAGAGTTTCCTACCGGGCTATCTGAGCATGACATTGTTGTGGTATAATTTGGCGAAGGAAGAAGATAGCCCTTTCTGGCTGACATTTCTTGTGCAAAACATGCTGAATATCATTACAGATACCCCCACTGCACGGTAGAAGCTGAGGGCCAATGAAAACCGGGACGAAGCAGCAGCTCCTCCCCATTGGAAGTAGGCAATGGCAGAGGTCAGATCTTTCTCTGCAGTCGGTATAGATAAAGGGAAGGAAAAATTAAACACGTTTACATCCTATCACTTCATTTGGCTATCTTCTGTAATAATATCTTTAGTAACGGGAAATTTTAATAAAGAACACTATTATATCCAAATTCAAAGTGTAGAAAACACTATTGATTAATACTGTAAGAAAAATGAAATTCTATCAGATACTATCTAAAACATTTAGTTGACACCTGTTTCTTTTATAATTGTTAATTATACAGATAATTCTATCAACTACATTATCAGTCAGGAAATTTTAATAGACTGATGCCGCATAAAGCAATCAATGACAAAATCCTAAGAATACGCTTTGAAAATCCAATTAGAAAACAGCGGTGTTCCAATGGGTAATTCTGTGTAGCAGGTTTAAAGCAAACTAACGTTGTACAAATTTTCCTACGTATAGACATTCCATTGTTTCATCATACGTTTGCTCAACATTTATTTTAAAGATTGGCATCGTCTGTTCCTTGTCCATGGAAGAGATTTACTGCCGCAAGAATTAACTCATAAAGTATTCCTTTTTTACTCCTACCACAAACATATTAATGACTACAGAGCATTCCAATAATGAATACATGTGGAAGGAGTGAAATGAAATTCGGAAAATGATGAAAAGTACATTTTCCATTTCAAGTCAACGGGTAATAACGCAGATATAGCAATTTGGCGGAATGGTTGACTGTATAAAAATATTAAGCTTTGACTGTTGCATTTTGTTGTTACTTTTAGAAAGTAATTGTTATACATTTGTAATATAGAGATTAAACATTGATAAATGCAAAACTATTCTTCTATCTATCTATCTATCTATCTATCTATCTATCTATCTATCTATCTATCTATCTATCTATCTATCTATCTATCTATCTATCTATCATAATGTGTGAAGTTCATACTGCTGGGAGGAGTTAAAAAAATAACTGAAGAGTTCAGTGAATTTTGTCGATACAAAGTTATTTTACTGTTATTTCAACTCTTACGTTCTGAAGCAAACGATCAATATCGTTTGACAGCACTTTATTATTATTATTATTATTATTGTTATGATTATTATTATTTACATTTAAACAGTTTTTCACTGTGCGTTGTGTAGTAGTAGTGCGCCAAATCGAGGCCATCTACAAAGTATTTTATGTTAAGTCTTGTTTAATAATAAGGTATATAAATGAAACTAACAGGGTTACTTTCTCCTAGGCGCCCATTCACTTAATTTCTTTTTCCAAATAATTTAAACATAATAAAATTTCAATCTGTACATATATATGAGTGCTACCTACACGATATTTTATGTTTATTTATAATTATACAACTTACAGAATATTCTTTTAACAGTTCATGTGTGTGATTGCACTAAACTGAACTCCATATCAAACAAGTCAAAAAGCTTTACTGCACATTAAGCACTAAGTACTTATCCACATACTTAGCGTTCTGCAACGTGAAACTTCCGCTTGAAATATAAGATCATTACTACAGACTAAACCTAGTGCAACAGCCAAACGCTTTAACATTTTTAATACAATAATTACACGTTTAAAATATACTATGAAAAAAAATCAGTCTACCGATTTAGAGATTCAGTTATTTATTAGATTAAAAAAATGTATTTAGACCCGAAAAAATGTTTACGAATGTCTTCTTCTGAACATTTTTTAAAATGCAACTCATTCAGCGGATTATTTCTTTATTAACTATGTCATTTGAACGGTTATATTGATGTTTTCTAATTTCAGACGGCTAGACAACAGACAAATTATCAAGGTATCATCGAATTGTTTTCCGAGACTGAGACTCCTCACTTCCATACGTATGCCAATGGGATCATTTCAAATAAGCTTACATGGTGTAGTGTAATAAAGAATTAGTGAGGAAAACAAACTACAAGAAAGAGAACGCACAAACCACTTAAACATTCTTACGTGTTAATTAACGTCGATTTATAAACAAGACCTAAATCACTTCAGATTATCTGATAGTTTAAGAGGCAAACCAATTTAAAAGTCGTATTGAACTAATACTAAAAATAGAATAGTACAATACAGAATAATTCACGTGCCCGAAGATGTAATAATCTCACAGTTTTCATGAGATGGTTTTCATGATTACAGTGTACATTTTTGGAACATGAAACGGAATTTTCATAACAACTTAACGAAGTTTCGAAAGAGTTTTGTTTTCCATTTTTATTTTTCAATATCAAATATAGAATGATTTAAAAAATGTACATTAATGTACAGAATTCCGTAACGCTTTAACACAGTAAAAGTTAACTCGTCAAAATAATTATATTTCACCTCCTAAAAGCATTAAAGATTATCTATCAATAGAAGAAACGTGTGCAGCCATTTCATGTAGAAATGTACATTTCTGTGTAATTTTACTGAACGCTATTCCTTTTTTAGTTCGTGTTTCTGTACAAGCAAAATCCATATTAACAATCTCTTTCCTTAGTTGCAGAAGGGCACACACATCATACTTTTGTTCATTGCGTATTTGTCATTCTTCAATAAAATATCTACCCGTCATTATATCAGAAGAAAAAAAATCAGTAATATTAATGTTTCACTTATTTCGGCGTGAAATCAAAGCAAGACCAATATAATTCATAAAATAAGTTCATTGTAGGCAAAAATTTGAAAAATCAATATGTACACATGTGAACACACATTTCATAAATATGTTTACGACGTTAATTTCTATAGATAGATAGATAGATAGATAGATAGATAGATAGATAGATAGATAGATAGATAGATAGATAGATAGATAGATAACCTTTCAGCGCTTGCAGAATCACGAAAAAGTGTTGTGTTTAAGTATGAGTAAGGGGGTGTGGAACAAAACAAAACCTTTGCGAGAAAGTTTTGGCCTTCGAAAGATTAACTTTTAATACATTTAACTTTACTCTATACTCACCTTACTTTCCGGTTAAGTCGATAGTGATTGTAGATTATATATTGCAATTTTTAAAATGGTTCCTTAGCAAAAGTAATCAGTTAGTTTTATATTGTACTTAGAAACAAAATACCCAATTGATTTCAACGGTCGAACGCAGAAAGTCCCTCTTTCAGGATTCTCCTTCAGCGGCTTTGACATTGATCTAAAGACTGCCACCCAGTGGTCAAATATCCGTAGATCCGGATTACTGAATATCCTTCCGATATCGAGAAAGAGAATATGGGCTCTCTTTTAAAGTCTCCAGACCAGTCAGTGGAATATGGCATTTACTGCCCTATTCGTTGTTTTTAACTCCTTAGAAACAGCTAATAACCTTGGTCTCAGACATTTTATTGCAGGCTCTCCAATTCTACAAATGCACCAGACTCAGACAGTTTTTATGACCAAGTTGCCACAGCAACACGGAGGATGTGTTGTAATTAGGTCGGGATTCCACAAACTCCAAGCGACGTGTTCAAAAGTGTGATCCTTGTGCTTTTTCATGTCAACAAATGTACAGTAATCCAAACATATGTTAAGTAGTTTTCAACATTTCTAGTTATTATTTTTTTTTACTTTAGTATATTACCAATGGGGCAAGACACGATGCATACTTTTCCATTTCAACTTTTTTACTGTGGTCCTGGTCCTAATCAAAATAATGTTTGTGCACTGAATAATGGGGGCAGGGTAGTTGTAGTTCGGCTCTGGAAAGTGGACAGTCTAATCTCTGTGTCGACTCCCACCCCCAAGGTTATAGGTGATGTTCATAGGAATATTGAAGTTCAATGCCAAATTAATATTATAACAATCTCATTGAAGTTGTCAGTAAACAGTTATTGAGTTACATCGCAAGGCAAAAAAAAGTTTAAGGTCTAAGGTGTTATGTTAATAATATCAGAAAAAATATTCACGAATCTTCAACATATTAACAACATGCAATATCTGATACTTCTACAAATGTGAGATATTTAAAATTAAAGTTCTGAAGAAGAAATGTCAAAAACGTAATATATGGAGAGGGAATTAAAATAATGAAGTAATGAGTACTTTTAAAACAGCTACCTGAATCAATGTTTGCATGTCTTTATGCTGTCGCCTTATAAGAGATATTCAATAAAATAGTTTGTTATACAATTTCGTCCCTTTATTCAGGTATTACTTCCAAATGAACATTCAATACTTTACATTGATACATGTGTTTCCATAATTTTGCTTATATTGGCATTGCTGTAAGACATGTTTTTAAGAACAAATAAGAAATTTCTCAAAATAAAATCTAGAATGAAACAATATATCTGAATACAGGTAAACTGGTTTGGGAAACAAAAGGTTAAAACGGATTAACAAATCATTTTAGATCAACAATGGTTTATAAAACATTAAATAACCAATAAACACAATCAATTATTACTTGTCTTAGAATACACCTGCGGCCTTTTTGTGCTTTTCTTATTAATTTATTTCCGCTCCGCTGCTTTTTAATACATTGTTCTGTCGTGAAAAAAGTACGGAATTGCTTTTATTTAATTTCAAATTAAATTTCCGAACGTTTCTTTATATTTGTCATTTTTATATTTATGTAGATTACAAAATTTGTAACTTTTCTAGAGCTAAAGTTAGTGTATGTCAAGTGAAGAAGACAAAATGCAAAATAACCCTAATATACATCTTTTCTGAAGATTTATGTAGAATACGAACAATTCAGTAATATAACATATATGTACATTGGTACATTGAACATTTGAAAAATTTCTTTCTTTTGTATCCTATAATCTTTTTACATAAATTATATTATTGAAAGTAATGTGCCGTTAAATGCAGTGCTAAGATTTGCAATTGCCAAAATATATCAACGTCCCTGTACAACCAGGATCGTTCTGAGAAATGTATGGTAATATTTATTTCCAGTAGCCTTCAATTATATAATTAATAGTTATGATTACAGAGCATTGTACTTCCTCAATACTGTAGTTGAACATCTTCTCTGTTAAAAAGTAGGTAACTCCAATGCATAAGTATTTTGGCAAGATCTTTTGTGGTTTCTTTCTTTCTTTTTTTTTTTTTATTCCAATAGTTGTAAAGTGTAACACTGGAAAAGACTGTATTCTTCAAAGATAATACATTTCTTAGGTTACCGATAAATGAAGTACACACAACTTACACAGGAGAAGACTTTCACATAATATCCACACACACGTATACACACCCACACACGGGCGCGCGCACGCGCACACATATATATGAAAATTGCAAAATTCAAACACACACCTACAACAATGCAATTTGCCGCGTCGTGGCCACGAGCTTGCCAAGTAAATGTTAAACCATAGTGAAAATGAAAAAATATTCCAGTTAATTTATTTTATATCAATAAAAGGTAACTTTACAATTGCTGTACTTTTTAAATTGTATTTTCATGATTGGTTTTATGAGCAAGCAGGATCTGAAATTAGTCACTGAGCCCCAGATATTGTCACATATAGAAAACAAATCTCATTTTGTAGTTGGAGAAATCTTAAAGCAGAGGGTTTGCAGTGTAATACTGTAAACGGTCTCTATTCAGTTTCTTCTCTTTCATCCTTCTATTCTGAAACCAGATTTTTACTTGGCGGTCGGTGAGGTTGAGCATTCGCGACAACTGGAGTCGCTTCTCTTTGTTAATATAAACGCTAAAAAAAAATTCTCTTTCCAGCTCTCGAATTTGATATTTTGTGTAAGGGCACCTCTTCTTTCGAGTTCGTTGGCCACCTAAAAAAAAGGGACAACAAAAAATCATGATTTGAAATTAATTGTTTTCAAAACCAGTTCAAATATGGTCAACACCATGGATCCACAAAAAAAACTTAAGATTAAGATAAAATATTGTAGAGACTTGTAATGATCAAATACGTATTACCATCAATGTAATAAAAGAAAGTGTTGCCGCGTTTCCCGATGTATTGCTTAAAGAAATACTTTTGGAAATTTAAATATTTTGTAGAATATATAAACAACGACTATTTTATTTACAGCATGTAAAAATGTCTTAATTCTGAGTTATTTCAGACATTTTAACAATAAATCAGAATGTATTTTTTTGTTTCAAAGCAGTCAAATGATATTTACACTATATAAAGCTCGCTAGACTGAAGAGGCATCTATAAGTATAAACTAATGTACACTCACCTGTCACAATTTAGTAAATATACTTAAATCGAAGTGGTAAAATTATTTTCATTCATTAATAAAATGTAGGTAATTAGGCAAGAATTTACTTTCTATTATGATGTATATCCAAGTAAGTGAGTATATTCCACTTCCAAAAATGAACTTCACCATGAAATAACTATTAATAGTCATTAGCGAAACCTTAAAGGAATAAATCCAAAATATGACTTTGCATTTGTACAACTTCAGTTTTCCATTTTATACACAATGTAAAACAATCAGATGCCAGATATAACAATTTTTGTGTAATTTATTAATTTATTAATAACACAGAATCTCGACATAAACATGGAGAAATCATTGCACACTACAAGGCTTTCCCAGCAGCAAAACGTTTTCTGTATGTACAATTTAAGCACTTGACTAGCACATACATTAATTCTTAAGTAATAGACGTTAAGCTTTGAGAAAAAAGTTGCTAATGTAATTTTTGCCCTAACAGTTAATCACAAATGATAAATATTAGTTAATACATTGAAATTAGAAGTAACAATCAGAAATATGATCAACAAAAACTAAATTGCTTATGATAAGACGGTTAAATAAAACAGTATTCAAATCCTGTAGTATTTTATTATTCTTTGCTGTGTGTGTTTGTCTGCCAATACTTCATAAAGTCGTATGGGCTGGTGCTATTAATAGATTTTTTTCTAGGAGTTAGCACGTGTACTGAACAGATGAACTCAAGATCTGCAGAGAATTTGTTATTGTTGTAAAAATATCACACATTAGTTTGTTAGCTTCAATGCACTCCTATACTTTTAAAAGCATTTTATATCTATACGTTCGTTTTAAGACGGCGATTGGCCTGAGGTATTTCACGGCCAATTTCAATCCCTAAACACGTGATCTAGCAGTTATAACAAAGTTTTGTTGGGGAGATGTAGAGGCCCTCTATAAACCTTATATGCTTATAAAACAGCATATAAAAATTTTAACAACGCCGCGCAAGATTACAAACTTTCTCTCATAACCGGGCGCTGTCTTTATACGTACTGCTGCTGTGAGATTTCTCCTCATTGTTGCCGGAAGAGGATTCGGGACTGCTGTTTTCTTCTCGCCGTTCTTTTTCCTCTGTCATGCGGCAAGTCTCAGAGTTGGGCATTGCAGCGGCAGGTAATTTGCTGGAGTTTTTGTCCCCGGAGAAGTCGGGTGACGGGTTTTCTCCATTTCCGTAAGCCGTCTCGAAAAACTGGTCAAAAACTTGGGGCAGAACCCCGTTTCTTCCAACGCTGCTGTAGAAATTGGACGGAGGATTGGAGCTTGCATGGTAGACAGTAGAGTTGTTTTTCGCGTACATTTCTCCCATGTTAGAAGGAGCGGTAGTCAAACAGTCCCTGTGCATAATATCCTCTGCAGAATAGCAATGGGACAAATTGCTTCTGTGATGCCATTTACTGGATGTGTCAATGGCATAGTCCCTGAAGGTTACTTCTCTCACAGGTTGAACCTGGGGTAGGTTAGACGAGTAAGAGTACGTCATAGGGCGAGAAGACGGGGTTTGGGGTAAAAAAGAAGGGAGGCTGGAGAAATCAGGAGCCGACACGTAGTAAGTACAACTGGGTAAGTACATGTTTGAGCCAACTGAAACCCGCTCATCAAAATCCATCATTGCGCCGGCCTCTCCGCAAAAGCTTTTCTTAACATCGTTCGTCTACTGTGCTGCTCCTGCCTCTTTGAAGCAGATCCGCGGAGTAAAAATTTGGAGACGTAAGCTGACGTGGAGATCCATCTCCATCCATTACAGGGAGGTGCGGGTCATGTGACCAGATGCAGAAATTGACAGATTTTGAAAGTGTATGTATGCGTGCAAGGGAGGGGGGTGCGCGAGGGGTAGGTTTATATTTAAAATATCTTTGACGATTTTCTCTGGATTTTAAGTTTGTAGTTGCATATTATAAATGTAAATATATATTGCAAGACGAAGCTAAGGGCGATAGGGAAAAAGTATATAACGACAGCAACAAGCCTTTAATGGAGCTTTACACGTGTTCTTAAAAAGCTGCATGGCTAACACGAAGCGAACGACTTATCTGCCATTGGTTTCTGAATATATCTATGAGGAGTTTATACGCATGTCGGCATAAAAATATTTTTTGATTGTATATGTACTTGGTTTGAGAATGAAGGATACGCAATAAGCACCCAGATGTAAAAGTGACGGTTCTCTAATAAAGGATAATAAATGATAACACTGAATTTTTAAATATAAAACATATAATACAGATGCTGTTCATAAGCTTTGATCCTCATGGCATCGTTAATACGCATTTTCTTTTTTGTTTTTTATACAGAGAACATACGTTAAAAAATGTACATTTTGCGAAAACATTCAATATGAGACGTTCATTTCAGTACAGATCACGTTCAGGTTCAATTCCAGTACCATACTGAACAGACACACAAATACCATGTTACATGGATTGCTTCAGTATGACTTAAACAGGCATTAAAAGGGTTAAGTCAATTTAAAACAAAATTTCTGATATTTTCATTAGCATTTCGAACAATGGACGCAAAATGGCCACGCTACTTGATATTTGAGTTTCTTTATGAATATCTATGAATAACTCAAACAAAAGAAAACCAGTGACATAATTTATATAAGGAAAACAGTGTATAGGTTTCCGTCGCGGAAAAAAAAGGAAAATTCTCTTATAATTAAGTATGAAGAAGCAAGATACCAAATTAGCCTTTTTTGTAGAATTCACAAATTACAGTAGTGTATGAAATGAGAATAGCGTCTGATAAATTATGAACAACATATCTTCACATCAGCTAGATGATGCGGCAAACTTTACGATTTACATTACGAAAATGAATTTTTCCTTACAGATGTTTGTAAACTCAGCAATGCTTGTTGTAAACGGTCGGAATCTGCAAAACTGAAATAGTTCAATTTATCAAAACTGTATATTAAATATGTACCGGTACTGTATATTCTAATATAAAAGCACACTCTCAAAGCATTTTCGTAAATGTATATTGCGAATAAATAACCGGTACTTATAATTTATCTTATTTAAAATTTTAATAACACTTTATTGATTCTGCAAATACATTTACACTTTCAGTTGCTTTACTCTTTACTTACTGATTTTAAACATGCAGCAAATCTCTAATTCCTTTGTTCATGCCTGCCATGTTGCGAAAGGGCCTACATTGGTCCTACGGCTTTTATGTGATTAAAGGTACTGAGTTTGTGTATGTATCTTGCGCTGGTTAAAATGAATCGTTACACATAAATAAAGACAACTACAATAACATAATATTAATGGCTGAATAGTTTCTTAAATAAAATGCTTATTTTTACGACTAGCTTTCTTTTTCTTTTTGAAATAATTTTTTGGCTAGCTTTGCATTTATGAAAGCTAATTTTGCAGGAATTTTAATTTTGAATCTAATGTATGTGTATTGTTTGCGTGTTAACAAATTAGACGTTATGACAATTTTTGAAATATTTTGATAACTCAGACACTCAAAAGTAGCTCTCATCTCGGCGTCACGCCCCGCCTCTTTGTGACTGCAAACACATTCTTGCACTTGTATTCCTGCTTTCAAGCCATAATTGAACACAGGGCTGCAACAAAACCCAAAAACAGGACTGGACTGACCTGCGGTTTTATTGCACTTTTGGCAATCAACTTCAGCTTTTGTCGGGAGAGACGCGAAGAAGCTGACCAAGGGCGATCTTGAAACGCCACCTACATAGTTCTCAAGATGCTGAGATCAGTGTCGAGGCCCAAGTTAAGAGGATAGAAAACACACAACAAGGTATTTTTAAAATGTCTGTTTTCAGATGCTATTATTAAACAATCTTTACTATGATTATGTTGTTCAAGTTTACTCCACATATTTCTCTTAAATGCAAATAAAATATTTTTTTATTTTTTTACCATTATGAAATAATTCGTTGGTTTTTGTTAGAATATACATTTACAAATGGGTGAACGTATAGAAACAGTTGTATAAGTGCAAAGAGTTATTAGTGAGGTATTATAAAAAATGTAAAAGTACATTATACTAAGAATGAAATAAAATACAATTAATTAATCATTTCTAAAAAAACAAAACTGACATTATCTAGCGATAAAAATCGTCACCATAATAGTTTACTTTTCCTGAAAGAATTCATTATGAATCCCCACCCGTAATGTCCAGTTTGTAATAGCTGATTTTATGAAACAACCGTAGACTTCAAGTTCGAGCAGTCCTACACAAGAGACTGGCCACGATTGTCTATGGACATCACTATAAGTGCCGACACCCATTATTGTTTTTTGTTTTTTTTCTTTAATAATTTCATGGTTGTGTATTCAGTAATTAACGTTATGTTAGAGACTTTTTCATATGAGTCTACAGACTTTTTATCAATAGTCGTTCATCTAAAGGAGAACGCTGAGAAACATACGCTTCCATGTCTATTTAAAAATGGTAAAAAAGATAAGAAATGTTGAATTTTTTAACATGTTCAAACGTTACATTTAAATTTCTTAAGTTTGTCAATTGCTTAATTACAGATGTGAATGTTGTTATTATTATTGTTAGTAGTAGTTTTTCAATTTAATATCATGTGATGGTTACAGGGTTCAACATACATGGGATTTGTTTACAGAAATTCGGTGAAAATATAAGCAATAATGTAATCCTCCAATTTATTCTTGAATAGTAGTAGTAGTAGTAGTAGTAGTAGTAGTAGTAGTAGTAGTAGCAGCAACAGTAGCAGTAGTAGTGTATTTACTGGTAGAAAAAGGAAAGAGAAGGAAGAGGTGTAAGCGGAGGACGAGGAAGAAGAGGAAAAAGAGCAGAAACTGCAAATACTATTGTTACCAGTATTACCAGTATAAATAATATGAAAGAAGCCATGAAGATTGGGTATTTTATGATTCGAAATTAGAAGCACACAAAAACCACAAATTATTTCATGAATACGAGCCCGAAATTTAAACCTTCAAAAAGACAAATGTAAAAATACACAAACTGATAGTATTCTGTACTATCGTCATTTTCAGGTAGAGGTATTAAATGTTCATTATTGCATTTTTTTAACTTTGATGTAAAATTTATAACACATGTTTTTCTAACGCCATTTATTTCTGAAGTCAATTAATTGGTTTTACAGTTAGTTGCTTTTCTTTCCGGTTATGCCTCTTGTTTTTATTTATACAACAAGACACAAAATTTGAGGAATGCTTTTTACGGAGTTTACCTTATCATGAAAACCTTTATTGTAATGCATGTTAACATTTTCATTAAAATAATATCTACTAAGAATAAACTCAAAATCATAAACTAATAGTCCTATTTATTATTATGTCAAGTATGTTTCTTAGTTTATGCAGTACTATAAATATTTAGATATATCACGATTAAAGGCTACCATAAATACATTTTTGTTACTTCAATACACTATTTGCACATTACTTTATTTTAATGAGCATTGTTGAAATAAGTGATATCATAGAATTTGTGTGACGGTTTTTTTGAACCCGATAATAATCTTCAGTGTTTCTCCACACAGGCACAAAGGACAGCATTTGGATCAACAGGAGAACTTGGACCAATGAAGCTGTATGCTAATCAAACTACATAATCCCACAGATGAACTGCATTTGTATTTTGTGTAAAATGCATAGCAGTATCATTAATATCAATTTAATTAAGAAACGTTTTTCAAAAGTCATACAGAGTAAAACATTTTTAAAATACATTTAGTGAAGTCACATTTACAAATCTTTGAGAAAATTTAAGTAGCATTCAGTAATTTTCAAACTGCAAGGAATTCTATTTTTTTTTTAATAAAAGTGGGGGTTTTTTCTTATGAAATAGAACATTTGCAGTATATTCATCATGAAAAAATGCATTGTATTAAAATTAATTTGGGAAATGCAGAATCATTAAAATATTAATTAAGGAATGGTATGTCGTTGGTCAATCAGTTGCCAAGTTGTTTTTTGCTTTAATAGAATTCATTTCATTTCTTATTTTTCTGTTTATTTGGGATAACAAGAATAAGAAATGTAAATATTAGGAATTTAATGCTTTAATATTGTACAGATAGGTTGTTAAATTCTGTATCATGCGATAACTTAAAAATTGTTTTTAAACTTCACTGTTTACTTTGATCGGGTTTGAGCTAATAAAGAGAATAAAGTTAATGGATTTGTTCAAGAAGTTTTCAAGTATTCTGTTCGCTCATGTCGTTGTCTTTTGTTCATTACATGTATCACCAAGTTGTATTTATTTATTTTAAACAAAGAATACACTGCACCATTAAAAAAGGAGAAAAAAAAACTAAGCAGATTTCTGTTAAAGAAAGAATATCGTGGATGTTTTATTCAATTGGCCGTAAGATCTGGCATCTCCCGAACAGTCTTGTTGTTCAAGAGAAATTAATTGTAAGTTAACTATACGCATGTTACCTTTTATACAATCACACATTAAAGAAACTAGCTTTCGTAAAGGTTTGCTGCCTCTTTAGTTGCTAAATTTTGTATTGTTTAATAACATCAATGATACTGTAGTTAATAAACTGTAAGTGCTACTGTTATATTTAATATACCCGAAAGATTACTGACACCAAATTGAAGTAACTCAGAAACGTAAAACATCATCGAACTTAGGTTTTGAAATCTCGAAAACGATTGCTGAGCATTTATACTTTGTAAAAGCGAAAGTTCCTGTCCGATATATAAAAATACGCATATCAACAAGAAACGGGTAAATATGAAGTGAAAAACATAAAAATATATTGGAAGTAATAAGCCGAGAATCATGTATTTTCATTGTTTTGTGCTTTGTTTTCACAGCTAATCTGTCATATTTTTTGTTTCCCTTGCCCTCCGTGTTAATATATTGTCACTTACCAAGTAAGGCATGTAATTTTAAATGATGTTATAAACATTGTTTTTAGAATAAGCTGACTCGTGACGGAGGAATATGTATAGGCAAGAAATTATTTAATTAAGCAAAAATAATAGATAGATAGATAGATAGATAGATAGATAGATAGATAGATAGATAGATAGATAGATAGATAGATATTTTTAAAAAATATAAAAAATATATATCACATAGAGAAATTAAAAAAACAATGAAGTAATAAAACTTTTACATTTATATATTTATTATTATATATATTATAATAATTTTCACATCAGTAACATCTGATCTGAACAGATCTGAACACTCCATCACCTAAATTAATTTTAAATTCCATTGTAGAAACATTATAGATAAACACATATATCCTATATAATTTAGGCAATAGTCACTGAAGTTTATTTTTTTCTTTTCTTTTATTCATTTTGCAGATAGTTTATATAATCAAATCACTATAACGCTATTGCATAAATGACCCACATTTGAATGTTACTGCATACGTTTATTATACATGAAATGAAATACGCATAAAATAAATGCAGGTATGCAGAAAAAGTAATACCACTGCATTGCACATATTATAATTTAAATTATTTAAATTATGATTATTTTTGTGTTATTTTTGTGTTAATGTGTATATTGAAATATCCCATTTGTACTACACTGTAATAACATTTATTACCTTAAGATGGCAGCACACGCAAAAGTAATAATAGCACATCGGCTTGGACAATTGACTTACAAGACTTAGAATTGTAATACTGTAGATACTTTCCGTTCTATATTGTAATATAACACATTCAAATGTAAGCAAATAAAACATTATTAAAACATTAAAAACGAGTCCATGTTTTATTTTTTTAGAGTTGCTTACACGTCAATGTGAATACTTGCGCATAATAATTATACTATTTACTGCGTGACTCCAATAGGAACAGTGAATTTGACTGTTTAGATATAAATATTCAGTTTGTCTTAAAGATAAGTCCTATAAGCTAATGGGACAAAATCGTGTACTGTTGACATGAGGCGCTTTGTTATTAAAAGCAATAATATTATTCTGAAAGCTAATAAGTTAATACCATTCGCAAATAATCGAGCTGCGGTTTATTGTACAGAATGCCTGTTCTGTATTTAATCTGTGGACTGAGATAGGTTTTTTTGCAATTTAGATACACATTTTGTTGTCGTCGGGCTATTCAACTTTGCATATTTTGCACATAGGGGATACCTAAAATATCATGTATGCAATTAAAGTATTTTAGGCAAGTAAAGAATAATTTTAGTATCTATTCAAGCATTGCATATTGTTTTCTTTGTTAAGTTGTGTTTCGGATTTCTTTCTTACAAATTGTGCTCTCAATAATAATTCAAGTTCCTTTATATAGACATTGTACAATATATATAATGTGTGTTAAAAATGTTTGCAACAACGGGAATAAATTCTCATAGTAATCTTTTATTTAGTCTGTTCTCATTTATTTTGTTTTTCCATCATCTCAATGGGCATATTATCAAACCAGTGTATTATTAGTCACACAAACATTTTATCCCCTGCACGCTTTTTAACAAGAACTTAATGACAAACACGTTTAGGGAAATAAAACGATGTAGCTCTTATTTTAGTTAACAGTATTTTTGTGATTTAGTATGTCCACAATTCAACAGGACACTGTGCTGTCTTTCAAAGTCGACCTACTAAACATTAATTCACAGTAAAAGTATATGGATCGTTCAAATTTTGTAAATCCAATTCATATACAAATAACACATCATTACGAAAATCAATGTACCCCTACTTGTTTAAATTCTAATTGTTTAATCAGTTTAAAAGGAAAAAGCTACCTAAATTATTTATCTGTTAAGCTAATCATGAATGGATTTTTTAATGAAATCCAAAGCGCACTTGAAAGGTACGTATAGGAAACAGATATATAAATCAATCAACTTAAAATATAATTAATGTATAAAAATACATGTACATGCTGACAATTGTATCAAAACTCTCTCATAAATCGTAAAATGTTATGAAATATGTTTTCATAGCTACAGCATCTATCTATCTATCTATCGATCTATCTATCTATCTTATTGGAAATACCGCGTGAATTGCCAAAACTAGGGCAAATTTCTTTTTCTGTTTTAAAATAATTTAAAATTCATTTACACTGAAAGCACGAGGGGGGAAAGGTTTAATTTTAGCGTTGGGAAGAAAAGATTTGCTAATTCTGACGGAGAGGTACTCCGCGTGTTGATATTTCCTCCTTTAAATCAGTTTAAAAATCAAATAAGGCCAAGCAGCGGGCAGGGATTTAATTTGCGTGTATTTTATTGTCACATTAATCGATACTATAATTTGTTTCAAAATATATTTCAGTTGTAAAAGAACAGAATAAAATACTTAAAGGAGTACTTTAATTGGTGTGACCAACAAATGCACTATTTACAGTAAAAATGTGTGAATGAATAACAATCTGTCTAGCGTGTTTACAGCTAATCAACAAATTTCTTATAATATGGCATACACATAGCAATAATTTCCAAATCATTTTTAATCATATTTACGTTACGCACGTTGAAGTAAAAATATATAATATTCTAGAAATTGCTTTTATAAATGAAAATCTCAAGGTTTTTCAAAATTCGACACTAGTCTAAATGAACGTTTTTATTTTACTGTATCAAAGCACCGTTTTGTTCTGATATTGTAATGTGTTCTGAATTATTTTATCATTGCTACAACAGAAATGGGGTGATGTAAAAATATTAAAATATAGTTCAAAATTTTTTTTTATCGTTAAGGTCTACTAACCAATTCTGAAGAATTAAAATTATAAACACCATATACTGCTAGCATAAGGCAAATTACAATACAAACTTTACAAATGTATCTAAAATATTAAAAGATATATAAAAATGTCAAGATATTTGCATCGGCTTGAAGCTTCATGTCATTAACTAAACTGGAAAAAAAACAATGTGTATAACGAAATAATGTATAATTGTATATAGTAGTTGTATAATATTGTATAATCAAGAAATAATCCTACCATACATTGTACACTTCAGATATTATCACTTGGAACACCTTGGATTACCTTTAATTTAGTAATGAATTACATCATTTCGAATAATATATATATATATATATATATATATATATATATATATATATATATATATATATATATATATATATATATATATATATACGCACGCGCACACTCACACACACAGTATATGCTTTGCATAACACAAATTCATGTTGCAAATACATTGAATTGACGCAAGGTGGCACGCTTGCTTCAACAATCCCTGCCATGTCTATTCATTAACTACTATAACAGTCAAGGTCAAAGGCTCTTTTTTCATTCAAGGTCAAGGTTTAAAGTTACCCTAACCATGCCACTTAATCAAATAGTTTCCATTTCCCGCGCGATCCCTTTTATGTGTTTCGTACACTAGGTAAATATTAATGTTAGAGCCTTTCCAACAAGACTGTATTTAATGGTTCTCAAACTAGGCTGTAAATGTATGGGCCTGCCTTTTTTAATATTACGACCCATTGTTAGGCTTTAATCAGAACACATATGTGTTACGTGTAAAGTATTCTTTTCTTGTAATTAAGAATCTACTAAATATATGAACATGACTGTTTTGAGACTACAAATTGACTATTTTGCGGATATTGCGCAGTTAAAAAATGACGTAAACGCACATGTATATATTTTGGTACGTTTATGCATGTGCGTGCGCTCTTGTGTGTATACGTTGACTTTAATGGATTCGAACAGATTTGTTAATAAGATCACTGAAAATCTTATTAGCCACAGTTTAAAGTTTAGTCAAAACATGGAATAAGAAATTTGACAGTTTTAGACACTGACACCATTTTGTTCAAAAAAATCTCTTCAGTTTATGATTGCTGTTCACTCCGACAGTGTCATAGGATAACTCTCCTGTATGCACTTGTGTATTTAGGCAAAATATCATACATCTCACGTTTTCGTACAGATAGATGACACTGACAGCAAAGAAAGGAGACACTGAAAGTACAGGGGAATGGACAGAATATTCTTTGAATTTATTATTTTCTTTGCTTAGATATTCAACATGATTTATATAGGCAACCTGTCAGAAGCATTTTTTACATTTGGTACTCGTTTATTCATAGATATTTTTAAAACAGTGAAACAATAATACCAACATTTTATCAATAAAGTATAATGAAGTCATCAACTTGTGAAATATTATGTAATTTATAATTATGAAATTGTACAGAATGTAGAATGATATTTTCAATAGCTGAAAAACTCAAGTTGAAAAACTGCCTCTTTCATAAAAAGTTAAGCTTTTATATATTTAACACATGCTTTTGTGATTAACGCAAATGAAATCTATTTCAGTGCCCATTAAATAATCTGTTTCCACTTAAAAAAAGAATGAGTGTATAAATGCATATTTTATACTTTTCTAAGACTGAAAAATTACCTGAGCATTAACAACCATGCAGTACAGATCAGTACATATTTTAACTGTACAATATTTAATACCCCCTTATTTCTACATGCTTTGTGAAATATAATACAAATGTAGTTACAAACTAACCATAGAAGCTTGAAGCTTTTTAATATATTTACATCAATTGTTCAGGTTTCTACAGCAATTGCGTAACCTTGTGTGTGTTTGTTTTTCTCTTTTACGACGTTACCTTTGGAACACTTCAGAGAACAATATTTTCTTCATATTTACCTATGAAACTGAAGTTAACAGACACTGCTGGAGAGAACTGTGTACATTTAGTATTTTGTTTTGTTGGTCACTTTTTAAGTTAATTTGTCCATGGTGACATCGTATCATCGTATCGCTAGCTTGTCTTTAGCTTATTAACAACTTTCTTCTCTTTTACTCTCCGGTTCTGAAACCAAATTGTGACTTGTCTTTCCGACAAGTTAGTAGTAGCCGATATTCTTCTTCGCTTGTCCTTCGTAATGAATTTGTTGGTCGCGTATTCCCTCTCGAGTTCTTTAAGCTGCACCTTAGTATAAGGAACTCGTTTTTTTCTTCCTCGACGAAATGAATTTGCATCCCCAGGGTGTGTGACAACCTCTAGATAAATAAATAAATAAATAAATAAATAAATAAATATCGACGGTCCGTATTATTTCCAAATCATAATAGCACATGCTCTAACAAACTATATCAAGTACAGGTAAATCAGAGTCATAATTTAAGGAAAACACTTCGGTTTTAATAAGTCCTGGTCAATTTTAGGCGTATGCATTATACTTCACACCCAATTACTCCCATTACAATAATATTTTCAAAATTTACAGTAAATGTTTACTCTTATCCCAACTAAGAAAAAAACAGAACTCCTTACGTTTTGCTCCACTTCTAACTGCGTTACAACGTAGAATTGACTTCTATACCTTCACAATATACAGAAAACTTTTATTACTTTCTTCTTTGTCTGTCACTGAGCACCGCATAAAACTTTTTTACTTTTAGTTATGGCGATAAACTAAACCACTAATAAAATATTCCTAATCTCAAATACAGTATGGATGCAACCCTCCTACTTTCCCCTTCCCCCATATCCATACAATTTACCATTACCTTGCATCGTGGATTTCCAGAGATGTGATGGCTGGGTTTGTTCTTTAGAGCAGTAAACTTGCCCGTTCCACCCATTTGTGATCGCCCAAGGCTGGTAACTTTCCATTGGCAACAATGTATCATGCCTCGGCTCTCCAGGGCCGCTAATAGTCGGGACTACCGGAACATCTAAGTAGCTCGGTACGTGCTGATATGGGCTAGTAGTATAGCCCTGGTAAAAAGCCAGTTCTTTTGCTCTAGACGTGAATTCTTCTCCGGAGACTGATGTATCCATGTACTTTTCTGCATAGGCTGAAGGCTGTGCACAGGATCTAATGCTACTCTGATGTGCCATCCTGCAAGGATAATAGCCGCTGCCAAAGTATCCATACGGAAGAGAAGCACTAGAAGAACTCTGAGCTGCAGAACAGGGGCTACACTGTTTGACAGGTTCAGCAATGCCAGAAGCTGACACTTCACTCGATGTATAAGCAGTGCTAGGAGCCAGGGATGCAGGATGGGCCATCAGATTCCTGCATTGGTTCGCAGCAAAGTTGCCTCCCGCAAATCCGTCCATGTTTTTATTCACTTCATCTAAACCGTTGTCGTAAAGGAACATCACCGGGTCAATCCAGCGTGGATGTAGTAGTAATGACGCTGTCATAGCACGTCCAACATTGAGACTTCTGGCTCTTTTTAAAAAGCCTCAAGACTGAAAAAAGAGATACTGAATCTCAGGGACTTACCAGCACTGACGCGCCTGTGTACATTAAGGAGAAGAAATCATTGGCTGAGGCAAGCCACGTGATATGCAAAGTAGATGATAAAGAGTTCAAGAATAAAGTGCAGATAATTAAATTTTGCACCAAATGTTGAGCTCTGTTACTGATCTACTGAAGTTCGAGGTGTTTTGACTTAGCACAGTTTTGAAAGAAAAATCCCTGCAGGCGTTAATGTACCCATCGTCCAATCATCCAAGGGGACGTAAAGGCTTCTGTATGTAGACTGAAAAAGACATTTTAGCATGTTTCAACAGAAAAATCTGTTTTCTTCTTTGCATTCTTTTGCTTGATAATAATAATAATAATAATAATAATAATAATAATGTTAACTATTAACTGCGTTCCTCCTATACATAAAACAGAAGACAGGATAGATAGATAGATAGATAGATAGATAGATAGATAGATAGATAGATAGATAGATATGACCATAACCTTTATTAAATAATAAAGTTATAGCCGTGTGTAATTTATTAATTTAGAACAAAACTGATTACCTGCTGCATGCTGTATTCAATAGCAATGCACTTAGTGACAAATATTACTAATAAATCGGGTTTATTTTTTTGTTGTATTTGTCATTTCATATAGAAATTTGATTATAAAAGTTTGATTATAAATAAGATATATTTAAAGAATGTTCTGGAATTGTTAATTTTCATGTTGGAAATCAATATAAATATACCATTTATAACAAGGAGTGATAATTTATTTATAGCATTGGTTTGACAAGTTTGTACTTGTATCTTTCATTCTAACGTTAAGTATTGTTAACGTAATAATCTGACAGATTATTAAATTAGTTTACACGTTTCTCTTGGTTTTTTTTTGTAAAGAGATGCCAAAGTTTAACTTAAAAACATAGAATAACTGTGTGACTGTCTAAAAAAGTTTTATAAATGTCTCGGTACATAGTTATAAAAAATATTCTTTAAAGCGTTACATATTAAAATGTGAAGTTAGATATATATCTATTTAAACGGTATTAGAATAATTCAGAAACACATTTTTGGTTTGCAGTCTGTCATCACCAGATTTCACGTTTTTATTTAAGCATGAAATTTTGAAGTAAATGACCATTTTATAACTACTAGAGTTACATAGAATATTAGTTCCTTCCTAGTTTTAATTTACGTTTTCACAAAATAATGTTAGTGTTACTGTTCTCTTCGTACAAGTGAAATCATTATTGGTTGGATTATATTAATATTTTTTAAAATCATCGCAGAATTTTAAGTTTAACCCAAAACGTCCGGTTTCACTACAAGGCCAGATCGTTTGGTTAGCTTCCGGTATGTTTACAAAATGTAAAAAACAAGGCTTTGGCAGCGCCAATTCACACTCGGGTTAGACGCGGCTAGAGGCCAAGGTCAAGTTGAAAGTTGCAGTCTAGCCAAAGTAAGTGCTGTCATTCAAGCCTTCAGTCGAATTCGACTGTAGCCTTGTAAAAGACATTGTATAGTAAAGTTTCTCGGTTGCTTGTCTGCCTATTTTGTATTTTCTTAGTTGGTTTTTGTGCTTCCAGATTAATTTCTGTTGAAGAGTTCAGCCATGAAGTCTAAATGTATATATTTGCTATACTGTTTCTGTCCTCTGTTGATTATTGATGAAGTTCAAGATTAGCGCTCTGTTGGCTCAGTACACAGCCTAAAATAGGCCTAGAATTATACTGTATATGAATTATGAAGGGATCATTTTGAATTGTTTTAATTTGTAGACCGTGGCGTGTGCATCCTGTTCCATTTGCTGTTCCAGGTTACTAATGAAATTCATACATTTGAGGATCTTCTAAAACTATGTATCTTCAACTGAAAGGCTAATTTTACAAACAGGCTGTAGCAAAACTTAACTCTAACCAATACGTAATATCCATAGCATTTATGGTGTCCGGTTGTTTATCATTGCCGTGATTATACTTTTCAAATTAAATTGGAATAACTGTCTTTGTTAACTCAACATGAAGAATTACAGCAAAAATATAATATGCTAAGATACGTTTGAGATTTGTATTTTCAATATTTAAGCACAGGTTTTACCAAAGCTCTTGGTTAAATGCAGGCATATTTTCCAAGGTTTTAAAAAAGTTTCGTGGTATGAAATCTCTGTTAACGCAAGCACATTCTTAAGGCGAAATAAACAAATTAATCTAATTTAGTGTAGTTGTATTTGGGCTAATGATAAACTGTTAATCACCCTTGAATACATTAACTGAATAAAGTTCTACGGTGTTGCACAAAAGCAATGTAAATTTACCCCAAAAGCCACACTATGCCATGCGTTTGCACTTAAAAAAATATATAAAGTATTAAGGTGAAGTTCAGAGCGTACGAAAACGAACATCACTTGATGTGAACATTCCTTGTAAACACGAGGTAAATATGTGTATTGATCATTGTTTAGTCGAAACTGGATAGGTTTCCAGTCAAAACATAAATAACATAATAAGCACTCTTTGTTCCGCGTGAATTATTTCTATAATTATTTGTAAATTTTAGTTTGTAAAGCTGTGCTATTATTGATAAAAATGTATTATGCGTGAAAATTACTTTTATCAAATGCATTGTCCTAGTTAGGTCTCTGCCGTTTCAATTGTGTTTTATACACAACTTAGTAGTAGTAGTAGTAGTAGTAGTACTAGTAGTAGCAGTGCGGTTAACAGTTTTCACTCATCGCACATATTCGAGGACATGCCAAAATCTGGACTGCCTGTTGATACATTTGATGGCATTTTAGGAGTCTATATAGTCAATTCATATGACGCTTCAAGCCTGCTACTATGTTTTCTCTGTCTCACTGAGAAAATAAATTTATATTAATAAGTGTCGAATCCACCTTTCATTTATATTATAATTTTCATTGCAGCCACCATTTGTATGTGAAGAGCCGTAAATAAGATTATAAACCAAAGTGCATTGTAAAAATTATACAAATTTGAAAAATTCTCGAAGTAGAGAATAGTTACAAAATCTAGGAAACTGGATTATAACGTGAAAATCATTGACAATTGTAACACGTGAAAAGTTTATTCATTTACGTGTTTGCTTGTTTCATAGATTTTCACAGTTATT
Source organism: Erpetoichthys calabaricus (assembly GCF_900747795.2). NCBI lineage: Eukaryota > Metazoa > Chordata > Cladistia > Polypteriformes > Polypteridae > Erpetoichthys > Erpetoichthys calabaricus. The sequence continues at coordinate 51,079,960 of NC_041406.2, read as the reverse complement.
TCAACTACTAAACATTCGTCATTGGTCAATTAACTACACGTGGACCTTCAGAATGTTATTAATATTGTGCCTTTAGACGAATTAACTTTTGTTTAAAATATCTCACAGTTCTCTCTCACGATAACATTAATAGCGTTTCTTAAATTATACATACCAAAAAATAAAACACACAGCCGAATAATGGATGGCAAAAGAACAATGTTAAATGCAAACGAAAGCAACGTGTTAATAATTACATTTTTGTTACACCTTCATCGTTTGAAAATTAAAAGATGTTCAATATGAACTCAATGGTCAGTACAGTATCAGCAATGGATTGTATTGTAGAATATGACGTTTAGATGAAGACATATTAATGGAATAATTAAATGCAAAATCAAATATTTTGCTGCTATGCAATCTAAGTAGTAAGATGAAAACTATGCCATAAACAACTTACATACACTCAGTTCTTTCATGATTTAGCAGTTCAATATGAGAGTTTAAACGTGTATTTGAAAATTTTGTTTTCAAGTAAACCATTTTGGTTAGTGAATACTTGGCAACAAGAGATAATACGTGAATTGTTCTTTGAATTCATACATAATACAATCATTTTAATACCAGTGAAATTAAAATGAAGCAGATCTTACATGTAGAATTAAAAAAAATAACTAATGAATGTAATAACGGGAAGTGTCGCATGTGTCAAATTGCATATGTTAAAATCATGCATTACAATAACATTTATAATAAATTTCAAATTGTTATAAAATATATGGCGAATAGAAGTCAGGGGATGCCGAATTGGATTAAACCGGTCTGGGAATGTTATGTTTAATGTTATTACAAGAAATTATTCCAAAAAACAGAACGTGCTTGATAATTAGTGTTCTTAAGTACATTTCATAAGTAAATCCATACTCACGGCTATATTTTGTTTTTAAATTTCTCACTGAAAAATAATTTAGGAAAGGCACAACGCCGACACACTATGGTGATGAGTTTCGTATTATTAAATGACTGTACTGTGTATTATAACTGAACTACCCGTGCTATAATAACCCTTGTTTCATTACTTGAATAACAGGGAACAGCTCATTACAGAAATGATCGTCAGTTTTTTCACTTGGCATTCACTGTATTTGAAAATTATTGCCACGCTTTTCCTTTCGTTAACCTTTTCGATGTATTTTTATTTTTGTTTAATATTGCTTGACAATACAGTGTTATGTTATTGTATGAACTACGCTATGCGTGTAATAGTTTTCTTTATGAGCTAAATAAATCCGCAATCTGGCCAGAAATGTTAATTTATGCATAGAAATGTTAATTTATGCATAGAAATGTGGAATATGCTGATGTTTACAATACAAATACGGCAGTTATGAGACATTTCTCCATTGGGCAAATAATCTTAAGATTTTGGGTATACAGTATAGAAGTATATGCATATTTACACATTTCAGGTGTTCACTAGTAAGAAATATCACTTGACTTATGTGAATGGCTAAGAAGACAGCATCTTGAAAACATGAAATTACTTTGATGGGATGGATTGGATTTTAGGAATACTTTCCGTCCATTTCGTGCCAAAAAAGTAGCACATACGAACACTGTGATTGTCCCTCTTATTGAGACAATTCTGTGCAAATCTTTTTTTGCCCAAACCTTCATATTCACCCCACTTCTCAGATTAAGTGATTAAATCCTAGTATCATGGCATCGCAAACAATAGTAAAGACTAATCTCTTTAAATTATTTTTCATTTGAATTCTTATACTTAGCATCACATCATAAATAACGTAACAGTTCATAACAGTAGCGTAACCAAATCGTCTTGCGCGTGTAAGATGGTGTAGGAGTGTGCACGAGTGTTCTCTGCGATAGACTAGCGCCCTGCTCAAAACTGCTTCTTTGAGTCAGCCCGATGCTAATAAGACACGTCACCCACGATCCTGAGATGGATTAAACCTTAAATGGTTTGATGACTGGCTAGTCGCGGTTATCCGATGATTTAAACAATTCGCCTCGCGCGTATGTTACAAACGTTACACTATGCCCAATGATTATATAAAAATGGTTTCAGCTCTTTATATATGAAGCATCACCTTAACAGCGTTGCTTTATGTTCCTTGAATATGCAGATATATTTATCGTGTTGTTTTGTAAGGAGCACTCATTGAACGTATCCCTGTAATGTACAGTACGATTAAATGTTTAATCGATCCATCTGTATGTAGGCTTGTTATCATTTTTTTTCATTCACAGCTAATACATGCACGTATACAGCACATCGTTAATTCGCTGAATTAAAATTGCACCTGGTACCGGATCTAATACACAATCAAATTCATATTGTGTGCATCGTATATTATAATGCAAAGTAATAAATAAATGTAATAAAATTAACCCATATCGCTCCCCGAGTATATGATTTAGACAATATATTGTAAATTTTGTCACTTAATACATTGCTTATTATTTTTATATGAACTAGTGCTTAAAGATATATTTAAGATGATGTTTCGCCAGTATTCCTATTGTAAGTATGTGATTTGCCAAACGTTAATAAGTCAAATAATTTAAGAACAAGTAATAAAAATCTGTATGTTGTCTTTGGCTCCACTAAGTACATTTAATATCTTAATATTCGCTTGAACCTGGCCTATGTTCAAGTTTTTTTATGAGGAGTGTACATTATAATTAAGTCTTTCCTTTAGGAAATCCTTTCTGAAATACCATACATTTTATGTATCCTCATTAATGTCCTTTTGAATACCAATAGATTAGGCTTCCTTAATTCTAGAAAACTTGTGTCAATTTTCATATCAGTTGTATAAAAATCTCTACTCTATGCTTTTTTTCTGTTAATCTTTTATTATTTTATATCTGTGCATGCAGTGAGGCAGTGTTCTGAGAACTGCGATATATACAGTATTAATTAACTGAACTGATTTCAACTGGATCCCTTGCGGAATTTGTGCAAATGTTTAGAGATTTTACAAAGTTCAAAAGCGTACTGATGATGTGCATTAATTATACGTCAAGAAGATATTAGAGGATTTCAGAAGTGTACCGTTAACCAACAATGAGCTGGACTCTACCAAGATTTCCTCGTGCCTCTGATTTTCTACCTGTTCTTGAAGCTGAGAGAATCTCCCAGTATTCAGTACTAAGCGGCTAACCTGGATTTAAAAAATCTCAGATTATGTTTTATGTAGAAATCACAGGGACACAATTACTTCAGTCGGTGATTAAAATATACAAAAAACGCATTATTCATTAATTAATGAATTAATTACTTTGTTCATGAAACTTGACAAAACATTGACTATTTTATTTTTTTCTTCAGCAGTTCACAACATTTCCCACTAGATGGCTTCTGTGTTACTCTGAGAGTGTAGTGAAGCGTGTCTTTAGAGCCTTAAGTTACCTCAGATAGTTCAAGCTTTTATAATGAGCTCTAATTAATTACAATTTCAATCTATTACACCTTTAAGGCAGTCTTAACGAAACAGTAAATGAAAAATTAATATAATGTTTCAATATATTAATTTATAGATCAGCAAAAATATTAAATTACAATGTACCTTGGAAACAAATTAAACTTTCACGCCTGCTATTTTCACTAACCCGTTATCAATATTGTTCATTGTTTATGTCAACCTGTAGCATCAAGGAATCTATTAATGTTTTACAAGATATGGAAAGAGAAAAAAAATGTATAGAATATGAATGTAAAGTATTCCCAAGCCGCGTTTGTAAAAATAATGCGAAGTTGTTTCAGATTAACAGCAGGCCTGTTGCTTCGAATATCAAAGTATCAGAATAAAAGTAGAACATACTGTATTCTGTAAAAGTACATTTTATAATTATAATTGTGGCTACGCAAATGATATATTGCAGAACTAAGATGATGGTTATAGCTGCAGCCATTTAAAAAAAACATGACTCTAATCATACTAAAATTATTAAATATTTAAAATATACTGAAAGAAATAAACCTCAGCATAGGTTACAATTGATAAATAGAGACAAAATTAAATTAAACTTCAAATATTAGTGGAAAATGTAATAATGTATCTCGTTGATATTTTCTATATCGTAAAATTCCATTTGTGCAAACGCGTAACAATGTATCCTTAAAATGAATATCGTCCTATCTGGGGTTGCTGCTTCATATTATATTAACAGGAAAAGGGCAGATTCGTCGAAACCTTGTACAATTAGTCAATCAATACAAGGGTGAATGGATTAATTGTAATATATTAATATTACCTATACTAGCATTAAAAATATAGATGAAGTTATTTTGATTCGTGGATTAATTTTGTATTTCTTCTATCTACAAGTCTTTGAAACAGCACATTAATACTTGAGTCCATTTTCTTTTAAGCTCTAAGAATTCATAATAGACACGATAACAGCGTTTTTCTACTAATATTATTATTTTTTTAATTCCTGGATACCAATATATTGACTTGCTTTTCCTGGCTTTATTAATGTGCAGATAGAAAGAGCATGTTGTATTCTTTAGCATCTGTTTCGTACTTAACAGCATTGGAAATCACTTCTGACAGTTTTAACTTCACGTTTGACTGTAAAACCGTTTTTTGTTTTACACTTCTTTGCGTGCGAAAGTGCCATGGAGTTGTTTGGAACTGGGATTGTAGATATATATATATGTTTAAGTTTAATAAACAGTGGTTTATTAAAAGGGAATATCTTATATTTAAACGATGAAATATATAAAATATTATTTTAGTATTCGATCTGCCAAGATATGAATAGGTTTTGTTTATGTAAGATTGAGTAAAGGAGCACATGAAGTGGTAAATTCTTTAGTAATTTGTGAAATGTAGGTTATGATGCTTGCTTTAAGTTTTGCTATTTAACTTTCAAAGCCAATTACTTGACCTTGTCTTTGGGTGCTACATAAATGACAGACAGCGATGACGCATATGGATAACCAGTTATTACAGGACGTGAGTTACAAAGAATGTGTGCTTGCTTTATTTATTTATTTATTTATTTATTTGTTTGTTTGTTTGTTTGTTTGTTACTTTGTTTCTTTGTTTGTTTTAAAGTAGTATTTCATAAGAAATATTATTACATCTGTAAAGAGAAAAACAAAATGTATAATCTATTTTAACACTTTGTTATAACAAAGACGGAAATTCAGAATTAACATGATCTTGAGTTCGTTGATGCCACATTCTTTCTGGACTATCCAGCCTTTTTCGCTGAATAGTACTTTTCTTTTTAAGTCAAAATTCAATACGAGATAATATAAAAGTAATATTAAGTAAAAGAAACGAAAAAAAGAAAGAAAAACCGGAACGATAAATGCTTATGTTGGTACAATGTTCAGCACTGCGGTCTCAGGAATCCAATCGCTGTAGGTTCAAATGTCACGTCCAGTTGTTGTCCGTGTGGAATTTGCCTGCTCTCCTCGTGGCTATATTTCCTATTAGTACTTCGATATCTCAAAAGGCATGCGTGTTAGGTTAACTGGCGATTCCAAACTGAACCTGTGCCCTGTAGACCATGATCAGGGCGATTTCCTACCTTGCACCCGTATTGCCTATTGTTCCGACGACTCCTTATGATTCTGAAGTGGAATAACCCAATTTGAAAATGTTATGATTGCTTATATATTAAGGTATACAACTGACTTTTCTTCAGTATATTCTTTTTGATTATATTAGTGTAAACAACTATTGTTTATATATTCACTTTTTATATATTCCATTTTCATTTACTAGTCCGCTTATGGTCAGCACTGTACATCTGCTGCTTCACTGTTCATCAATCGATGCGTTAGTTTTTGATTATTATTATCAGTTTGATTAATCTGGTATCTTATATGTAATATAATTTATTCGTATATTTCAAAAACAAATTATGACGGGGATCGCATTATGAAAAAAGCTATAAACGGTACAAAATACAGTACACGGCACAACTGAAACATTGAACCTTTACAGTACTTTAGAGGAACAGACACTAACAAGAATTTAAAACTTGAAGGAAGCTTTCATAACATCACTGAACTGGCAATTCGTATTAAGCCAAAACTGTAGTAACACAGGTGGCGTAAATAATGGAATTTGTATAATATTTACAAGCTAAGGAAATAAATAGAAATCCAAGTTGTAGGCTTTACAGACATTCGCAAAGTTATTGCAAATGTACATAATGAAAATAGCTTAATTCACAAGACAGTGTCCTTGTCCCGCGACCCAAAATTGGTTTTAGGCAGGTATATAAATTTATTGGATGTATAAAACACTACAGGTTTAATATGTCAACTACCATTAAATTTGGTATATTCAGAATATCGTTTACATTACTTACGGCTTATAACTGATTGTGACAGCTGCCATTTTAGTTCTGCCTAAATGTTCTGAACAGGAGACAGAACAGGTGATTTTGAGCTACAGAAATGGTGCTAATGATTTATTTTTAGTAATGATTTCATTTTTTAGCAGACTTAACGTAGCTGTTGCTAGATTTGAAAATGTGAATGATGGCGGACAATCAACAATATCAACAATATTCTCAATTTGCTCCAGTCGGAATGTCTTACTAGATTGGGTTTGGTTTGTTGTTAAATAAACTGATCTCAGATTAATGCATGTGAAGTAAAAGTATTATACGTATTAGGTATGCGCGTTTTTTAAATTTTTAATCGCACCGCTTGTTAATTGTAGAACATGCTTGAACATTAGTGTTAAGTTCTTCAAAAGAAAATTTCGAAACACCTAAGGCCGTAACACTTTCAAGCGTGCTAAACCCAGTTACTGTCTTGGGGATACCTATTCCAGACACATTGAGCATAAGAGAGCCAGTCCATCTCATGGACCACACACACACACACACACACACACACATTCACACAGAGCAAGCAACAGGTAACTAATAATTTACATAACTTGCCTGTAATTTTATGACAGTAAGTAGACCTATAACTGGGTGTTGCTTAACGATGCACCTGGCTGAATAAGGATTTTTTTCTTTTTTAGCATGGTGTACTTACAATGATTTCTTCATAACATCATAACCCACGATTGATAAAATATATTTTTCACTTTGCATATTTAAACTTCAGCAGTTTTAACTATTGCACTGACTGCGTGTAGCTTTCTCGTGGATTAACCATAATGCTGCATATCATAATGACCAGCATCTCAGGTAACTGCATGAATTTTTACATCGGATTTTAAAAGCGCGTTCATTTCTTGACCTTTTCTCGCAAAATATAGTATTTTTATTACATGCAAGTATAATAATCTATAATGTAAATACCTGGAATTTTTTTCCCTAAAGTAAATTCATTGGCTATATTGTTTCCAGGCCGGCAGACACTGTCTTGCAGCGACCCCCTACTGAAAAAAACAGGTCTGGAAAATTAAGGCGTAGAAGGCAACATTAACACTCCGAAAAAAAAGGGCAACGTTTAAGAGGTTTGGGGTGAGCATTCATATGATGTACGGAGTGATGTGTACTCAAAATGAAAAACGTGAAGAAAAGAATCAGTTAAGCATACTGCGTCCCAAGATTGAGCAAAGCACTAAAGGACATAAACATACATTACTAAGTATGCAAATATTACCATAAGAAAAGAAAAAAAAAACTATACGCAAAAGCAAAGAAGAGTGTCACCCGAGCAAATTTGGACACGTATGAATGGCGCTATATACCCATACCTACATTAACAACAATTAAAGAAATAAAGCCAGAAAAATGCAACAAATCCAAAAACTACGCCAGAACTGCCACCCGAAGAATTATGTAGGATTTAAAGATGCTTTTAATAATAAATTGAATACGGCCTTTGCTATATAGTCTCTCTCAAGGGACATACCACCCAAAGAGAATTAGTATAATTCTTTACATGTATGTTTTTATTAGAAGCACAGGTTTGTCAATATACTTGTTCAAGGTCTCACAATATGTTTCTCGGTAACTAAAGGTGAAAGATTAACACGCTCTCTTCTTATTAGTCTCTCACAAACATTTTTCTACTGTTTCTCAAAGGCTTGCGAAAAGATCTATGAGAAGAGGAACCGGTGAAACGAAAAAAAATCTTTCCTGTATAGGTACGTATAGTCAACTAAAACTTTGATAAAAGTTACAGTTTAAAACAGGGCACCGATGTAAAACAACACATGATAAAAATAGAGCATTCCAACAATCAGTATAGGAAATATTGTAATAAATGAAACATGCACGAAATAGTCAAGAAAATAAAAACCCGATGTACAGATACAAATCTCTAACGACAGAAGCAATATATTGTAAAGGCAACTATATGGGGGGCGTGCAACTTCTGAAATGGAAAATCCAGGGATACTTTACTAGTGAGTGCTAAGGAAGCGATTGCAAATAGGCGGCTGCAGGGGGTGAAAATGGACCAGAAAATGACTGCAGCAGGTAGTGTCAGACCGATTAGATGGACGGACTATAGCAGTGCAGTCATATATTTTTCTGCACTGTTTGATTGATGAGACAGTTTAAAAACCTCCGCAAATCTTAGTGATTTATGGTGTTTGTGCATGGTCTGTACTGATGTTGGGTGTTTCACACGCGACAACAAATTGAAACATAGTGATATGAGATAGCCACGACCTTCCAAACACCAAGCACCATGACATGTCTCTTTCTTCTGACACTTAGACGCTTAGTACTGCGGTTCACCCATTGCCGCATATTTTGTAACTCCTGACAACTAGGCCACAGCATTCCTTATTATGAGATCACATATCATTTACGCATTTGGTGTTTAAATCTAAGACACGTGCCGTCAAAAAGATCAATTATATTTGGAAACCCACAAATTACATGAAAACAAACCCTCTCACTTACACACTAAGACGCAATGACAGCGTCTGAGCAGTGAACAAACTGATAACTGAGCAACTTACTGAGAAAAGTTTATCAATAAAGCATATTAAGGGGAATTCCAAGATAAGGCATGTTTATGAGTAATCACTACTTGCACGCTTTTGATCAGGTGTTTCTCTTTTCACAGAAGGCTGGAGTGTGAATGTTTTTTTAATTACATTTTAAACTATTTAATCTTCATTTACTTTGTCAATATACACTTCTTCATCTCTCGGTCTCATTCCGCGGTGTGCCATTCTCTCTGTTTAAGAAATGTTCAGTGCCTTGAAAAAAAGCATGTATTAAAATCAATACGTCCGCTGACACCACGAGAACCATAACGTTCAGTCGTTCAGGTGGTGAAAAGTCATACAGACATTCATACGTGTGTCACTCTTTTCGAGAGAGCCAGGGAGAGTCCAACAAACTCTTCGGTGTGGTGCCTTATCACCGTTGAATGGCATTCGAAAAACCGACTCGAGAGCTAAAAGGCTACTTTGCGATTTTATTGCTTTAGCTACCGTTTCACGCTGATTTCGTTAAATTACGACGTGAATGCGTTTAAATAGTCGCAAATCTCTTATCTCAGTCCACATATTACAAGTTACGAAGAGCTTATATTATTGGCGAAGGCTATTTGCTGTGGTTCTCCATGAAACTGAATATTTTAAAATAAAGTTGCCTACCGGTGGAATGACAATAGCAAACTGAATTCTTTGAGTGAGTGTACCTCGACTGAAATGGCAGGGCCTTGCTGTTTCTGTAATCCAATTAAGGTAGTTGGTCTGGAAAATGAACTGACTGAATCAATTACAACATTGGTTCCATCGCATATGTTGAATGTTGCGTCCTAGTGGCTTTCAGCTCCTGGGAGGTTCCACACTTCTGCCTTTTTAGCATTTCTGATTTATTTGTGGCCTTGTGACTATTCAATAATCATAACGTTTTTCAGGCATCACTGCAATTTTTTGTAAACAAAAGACAGGTGTAGTCATTTTAAGTAACTTAAATTTCAGACATATTTTTAAAACATTTTATACGCGGGGCTGTTTTTGGCTGTTTTGGAGGTCTCCTAACTCTCTATGACCCCGAATCAGAAAAGATCGATTAGAAAATTGATTGTTTCAGTAACCTGATGGACTGACTGATATTCCTAAAAGTGTATGTTTTTCTGCTTCGATACTGTGGTTACTTTTAATTTTCAATTTCAAATGCATCTTTCTTTTTATTTCATTAATAGTAGTTTTCCTTATAGTGGTAAGAAAATTATGGGAGAGTCTCCCTCCTTTGGTTTAAATTTGATACGCAAGTGGCCTTGTGAGAAAAGTAGTATATACTGAGTGAATTCACAAACAATTATATATGGAGAGAGACACGCGCGAGCTCTTCTCACTAGCGAGTTATTAAGTTCTTTCACCACTTCCCGGAATCCTAAAGGGAAGAGCACTGATCAGGTGAGAATCTCATAATGAAATCACGCTGTAAGAAACATTTCCTTTAAAGGGCCTATCTGTTGATATCTGTCCATGTGGGACAATGAAGACGCAATAAAACAAATAAATTATACTAATGTCACAAAATAACACATTTATTTCACAATGAAGCATGTAATTGTGCAACTCAAAAAGAAAGAAACACAAACTAAAAGAAATGTTAGTCAGTCCATTCATTTTATTAAACGCGCCTAAATCTATTCTCTTCATGGTGTCGGGGACCCTAAAAGTCTTCTGAGAGCAACATGAATATCTCCGCATATTCATATGTAAAAAAAGATTTTAACCAATTACACGATATTTTACACGAAATAAACTAATAAACATGCATTTGTACCAGAGAAACCATTGATTCCTGAATACTTGATTAATAACAGCAATAACACATGGATAGACAGTTTAAATCCAAGGCAAATGTTCAGAAGGTGTACTATATGCAATAACTGTCGACATCTGGAGATTATAAAACGTGTTTTGTAATTTAAAAAATGATTTTTTTTTCATCTATTTAGTCGAGCTCTTTTCTGAACCACCTTCTTCTGTTACTGTATAGCTCTGCGGAGAACGATACTTTCCGCTCCTTTGCTGACCCAATTGATCTGGATCCCAGTCCACCCCAGGGCACACCTACACTCCCAGAGTTCAGTTTGCTTTTGTCTTTTCAGTTCATGGTAGGCTTTAACATAATGTAGTGGTTTTCTTTTAATTATATTTAAGCGTACTAGCCTAGGGCATACGATCCTGAACTGGAATAATAGATAGTTATTTAGACAGATTAACAAGGCGCGATTTTTACTCAGGCAAAATTAAACGTTTAAAGTAAATACAGCGTATCAAGGGAAAAGTCAGGATAAGTATACATTTTAATTCACATCAAACTTTTGCCTGTTTAACCTACGCATCTACAGTTTTGAAATATCCCGAAGATAACACACGTTCAATGCAGAACCACTGGACAAGAAGCGTTAAAGTACAGCCTCTACATGATGCATTTTTTCAGTTCACAGAACCGGAACAATGTTTCATTTTTTATATCACCTTGAAACATATTTAAGTTTTTTCACCTTTTTAAAATGTTTCTGATGCTATTTGGACACGTAACAGCGTTTTTCGTGTATAATGACTACCGACGCTATATGTGAAGCCTTATTGCGAATGCGTCTAACCACAAAAGAGACCAGAAAAGATTAGTTTCACGCAAGGAAAGGTAGCCTCCGTATTTAGTTTATGGATAGCCATTAAGTAACTCTCAAACTATTGTCACTGAGGTTAAGTTCTCTGTCACCTGTGTAAGGTATACAAACACATATTCCCTAAAGTGGAACAGAACATATACACAACTTTTATATTTTTACAAGCCAGCTCGTTAATGCAAGATTTATTTGGAAAGTGAACATGTGAAATTAACAGATTCCTACAGAAATTCACATGTTTAATTTAAAAATCATATACGTCATTTAGATATACTTTTATTTAAAAGCAGAAATCCTAAATGTACATTCCCAAAATAAGAATTATTGCATGACACGCGCGATAGCAGCTACACTAGGTATGGTCATTCCCTTCTGCAAAGTATAAAAATTTTGCGTTTTAATGACGCAAAGAAGCTTCGCTAGAAAAACACGAACAGGCACACAATTGTCTCTTTATGAACATATGTTTTGATGTTACTTTCCCTTGTGTCGAGAAGTAGTTTATTTATTTATTTATTTGGCCCTTTTACTTGATTTTTAAACTTCTCCCTTAATTTGCGTCATTCCTGACTTAGTGTCAATTGGCTCAACATGCTGTTTGACTGTAGCCCTTGGTGCCACCTTTCATTCACTTTTTACTAACCAATGGTTTAGTAAATATTAGCAACCAAAAATGACGAAAAATATTTAACAAACACTACCTAGAAAAACAAAATAAAAAGAAATACTGTAAAATAGACGTCCAGCGCAATGTTAAAATCTCTCATGCCACTGTTCCTACAGGCTATTATGCACTCTTTTTAAATGTATATAGCAATCTCTGAACTCATTTGCTTTAAATATATGTTTCAATTTCTAAATGATGGCGCACAACTAAAATAAATAGCAGCATTTTAAATGTTTTAAACAAAGCTTATTTTTAATCTCAGCGATTATTACCAAAGTTGAGTTTGATACATTGATTCATTTTTGAAACTCTGAGGGCAATAAACATCAACTGGTGAGACAAAATGGAACGTAAGCCGTTTTTCTTCTCCGTTTTAGGAATCTTGGTTCAGTTCCTAGTCGATTCACTGTTTTCATGAAGTTAATATTTCTGTCGTCTCCATGTGTATTTTCTTCAGATTTCCTTTCATATCTTAAATACTTGCATGTTAATTTAATTAGGAACTTTATTAAATTGAGTAACTCTGTAAGTTTGCTTTAACATGTTCTGTTATTGACTGTCATCCAGCCCTGGACCCGGATAAGATCCAATTTAGATAAATTCTGGCTCCTCTCAAACCTAAAATGGACTATGATGGTTCAGGAAATGGATAAGCAGTTGAATGGATAGAGAAAATGAAAGCATGGATGGAAATAATGTGCACGAGAAACTATAGTGTTAGCAAAATCCCCAAATTTCTGTTATTTTGATTCAGTTTAGCATAATCCCACTTCCGTACTGCACAAACGTTTCATATAAATGACGTGCTTCTTGTTTGAAGAGAAAATTCATACTATGCTAACACTTCAGACCTTTAGACCTTTTTCTGTTCTCTTGGTACCGTGTTTATAATTCTGTGTATTTGTATGAGGAAGAACACTTTCAAAAATGCTGAGTAGTTCAGATAACCTAACAGAAATGGCTTTCAAGTTCAATTCATTGCTCTGCATTTACCCGTTGTCCTTGTATTTGCTCCTACTTAACTCATTGACAGAATACATGAAAAGTACACTTTTTTCTTTCACAAACTTCTTATATTTCAAACAAATAATTCTTATTTTTCTTTCTCTTTATTTTATTCAGCACTTAATTACTGCAATAATACCTGAATCATAATTTATATTGATTACTTATTCTGTAAAACATGTTTTAAATTTAGCATTTTAAAAAGCACCTTTTCACATTTCTGATATAAATTTGTTTGTTTAAACTTTTCAGAGTAAGAAAAACAACCTTTTCGAATGGATCAAATTTAGATATGCCAAGAAAATTGGTGTATATAGAAGGGTTAATTTAATATTTCATCAACATTTTTCAAATATACTCAGATTTCTTGAGAAATCCTATTAGTAAAGGATAGATTTTCAAGATGCTGAAAATGATTCCTTTGTTTTAGTCATAAATTGGGACTTATGTGAACACTTCTTAGATAGAAGAGTGAAATTTAATACCAGTTGCCTGTAGTAAACTATAGACATTTACGATGTATGAAGATAACTAAACTAAAATGTGTCCTCAAAACATATGGGACTGTTTCCTCAAACACCTTACACCACTGAGAAGAATTTAACTCAATGGCTTCCTTGAAAGAAGCTGCGCATGCAATCAAATGGTTGAACCAATACGGGTCTCTTCATGTTGGCAGATGAGAAATTACTTCTTTATATACTGTACGCCGTGTTCTTATGACATCGAAGTATTCCCCAACAGAGTCAAGTACATTGCACAGAAGCTAATGAGATGGCAAAAAAGTATTGAAAATATGTATTAGCATACTAAGTGAGGATGAAATAGTCAAAAAAAGTGTTTTAAAAGAGTAGAATTTTTACTCTCCAACCTTCTGTGAAAAGGCAAATAAGACTACTTCCACTGACCAAAAAGTCTAAGTTGTAATTACTCAAATACATGCCTTGGTAGAAGTTCTTTTCGGAATATTTTTGAAGATGAACTTTGAAGGATTCCTTTCTCAGACAGCCGCTCAGTTACCGGTGTGTGCTGTGCCCCAACAATCATTTCATTCCTGAACAGAACATGGCCTACAGACAGTCATAGGAAAGTTTTGTGGGTTTCCAGATATGATGTGCTGTTACTACCAGGTATAATTAAACCCTACCATTGACGAGCCTCACAACTGTAGACAACAATATCCATCCGTAAATGTGCCAGTCGTCAGCGAGAAAAAGCTCATTACAACGACTGAGTTTCAAAAATGAAGATGCACCAATTTGGTCGAACTGTAATCCCACGAATACCTAGGGGTGTATTTTGGGGTTGAACACTCTATCTCCCAAATATAATAATAATAAATAATAATATATTTTATTTATATAGCGCCTTTCCCATGCTCAAGGCACTTACAGAATATAATAAAGAACGGCAGCGTATACAGTATATAGCATTGTACAAACCAGATAAATAAATAAAGAAGATTAAGACAGTGAATTCTGAAAAAAAAAAGAAACAGACAACATAATTGATGGTCTAGCACACACACACAGGTTACATTAGCATCTTGACAGAGAAGTAAACTGAGAGAAGGGTAATAAAGTCAAATAGAGCTAAAAGCCTTCCTGAACAGATGAGTTTTGAGTTGTTTTTTAAAAGAATTCATGGAGTCAGCTGACCGATTTACATATATTGTCAATATCCCCCACACCGCCCCCCAGTTTCCAATATTAATTAATACACCCATAACTGAAATGCTAATCATCTGGTAGAAGAACGTTAGTTTCATAGTATATGAAGTTTAAAGGAAAGCAGGCATCTCCTGTACCTCTGTTTCTACTTTTTGATGCCTATGAAACACCCATCATTCTTGGAAGGGGGAGGAGGGTACAATGGTTTGTTTAAAAGTTGTTTCACATTCACCAAGCTGTGTGATGTCACTGTTATACTCCATCCATCCCATTTCTTTTTCTTCTTTTTGCCTGATCAGAACTAATGGGTCTGCCAGTATCAACTACAGACATATTCTAGTGTATTGTTACCCACTGCTGAAGCCTCTTTGCTTCTGCTTTAATACCATTCCTGCTCATCAGTGAAGCACGGTACCCTGAAACCAAATGAATATTCACAATATACATCTCCCATCTCCCATACTGAAATTTACTTATACACTTTTAACAGTGTGATGCAAGAGACAGAAATTATATCACTGCAGTGTTTTATTAATTATTAATTAATTAATCAATTGTCTTCTTTTATGCCCTTCAGATTTTTGTTTGGAGATACAGTCATGGATTTCATCTGCTACTGTGGCTGGGCCTAAAAAGTGATTTGGTGCTAGAAAAAGTTTATTACTGAAATGATTTCTTCATAGGCTGAGAAAGACAATATTCTCAAATTCCTTCTTTGTCTTAAAATCTTTAATTTCTGCAGATGATCTTAAGTGGACTGGTCTGACTTCTTTCACTTTTCTTTTCAGATAACATTGTTTTGAATTACAATTTCAGATGATAATATATGAACATTGGAAAAGTGAAACTTGTATTTTTCTCAAGTATTCACATGCAAAAAGTCTTAAACCTCCTACCAGTAACAGGGACTGCTAAGGAGGCAATTAATGATTTGGAAATTGTAGAGGGAGAAGTACTGCTGGGATCAAAAAAGACTGAACAAATAACTAGGATTAAATAACATTTAATCTCAAGTGCTTAAGGAGGTTAGTGAGTATAGAAACCCTTGATGCAAATTATTCGAAATACGCTAAAAATTCTTGATGATTGGAAGCTAGCAAATAAAACTTATATAAAAAGGGAGATCAGGTGAATAAATAACTTTAGGCCAGTAAACTTAACATGCATCATGAGTATATTAATGGTAGAAATTTTTAAGGAAAATTCTGAGCATCATATAGCAAGAACACACATATCAGTGAAAAGTGAACATTAGTTTAGACGGGGGAGGTCGTGTTTTACTGATATACTGGAATTCTATAAGGAAGCAGCTAATGGATGTAATGAACAAATTACATTATTACCTTGATTTTCTGAAAGCTGTTGACAAGGTGCCATGTAAAAGGCTAGGCATCAGATTAAAATGAGGAGAAAATTTAGGGCATAGTACACACTTATAAATAATCATTCCAGAGTGGTTCTTCAGAGCAATGCCAGTGAGGAAGAAAGAACCTTTATTTATTTAAATCCGTAACAGGATTCATACAGTAAATAACCACGAATAGATGATAACAGACTTGTAAAGTACCAATGAATCATGATTTTAAAAGTATTCTTGCTGCATACAATAACACAGGCTAAATCCAGGTTTTCTTAATTCATTTGTATCCTGCTAGCTAACTAGCTTACTGAACATTAAAGATTTCTGGGTTTTTTTCCTACATATTAGCAGTTTTTTCAAAGAACAGAGAACCAGCTTGATATGCAAAGAACCCTTTTCAGAATTAAATGGTGTTTGGTCAAGCAATAGTTCTACAAGGAACCACACAACCCAGTAAAGATCCATAAAATGGCATTGAAGAACCATTAATTTTAAATGTGTGTGTATATAGGTCCAAATGGCTAAACATTGGAAGCAAACAGTTATGGAGCTTGGAACAATATTAGACTTAAGTGATGTTAAAATTGTTGTCTCTCAGTCATCAATGCTGGGGGCTACTATTATATATATATATATATATAAACATATATAAACATATATAAACAGCAAGAATGCCCTAAAATCATTGGTTAATTAGCAACTGTTTCCCAAAACCCCTCTTAACTAAGTCAATAATAGTTCTTATTGGTAAATTAACCAGTGATCCAGCCAACTCATTATTTTTAATGTGGTTCTTTATTTGGACTTGTACCTGCAATTTTGTCAGAGAGAGACAGAGAGCCTTAAGTAAGTCATAAAAAACACAATGACACTCTTATCTGGATAATGTAATAACAATAAAAACAACAGCAATCATAAAAAATACCAGTAATATGAATAATAATAATAATAATTATTATTATTAGTCACTTTTGCCGTATAAATATAAAATTATAATATAGGCTATAGATTAGCGAAAATGGCCTCTTTGTAGCTTTAACTCTTATTGACAATTTGAGTACATAAGTTAACTAACCAAACTCACTATGTAATAAGTTACATTCTTTAAAGTCAGAAGGTGAGTCACTCCTTAGTACCAGCAATGACAATAGCAGCTACCCAGAGAATTGTATAGCTCAACTGGAGCAGTCATTTGAGACAATGCCATCTAAGAAGCCAAGTGACAGGTCTAAATGTTTATTTCCAAGTGGCCATGAATCCCATGGACCATCTCAGTAATCAGTATTAATTAGAGAAATATAGGCTGCCCAGAGGTGATATAATAAACATCCTTGGTCTGGATAAGGACAAATTGGAAAGAGGATTCCTGCACACTGTCGGTGATGCACATGGCTGCAGCAAAACCACTGTGTCCAATTCTGTGCATGCAGAGCCCAAATTACTACGGTGCCTTGCATGAAACAAACCCAGAGGTTGTGGGTTCATACCTCACTACTGACACTGAACATGAGCAAGTCACTTCACATGCCTGTGCTCTTATTGGACAACCAAAAGAAACGTAACTAATTGTATCTCAAATATTGTAGGTCACCTTCAATAAAGGCATCGGTCAAATAAGTAAATAATAATAGCTCTACAAAATCAAATAAAGAAATAATAATAGTTTTACAAAGTCTTGCAATACTAAAATTGTTTTTCATGCTATTGCAGGCATACCTGGCACTGTAGGTGCAATGGATGGAACACTCATGTGTATTCACATTCCCAGCCTCTTGAACCACATCCACCCCTGACAAAAGGGGTTCTTTGCAGTAAGTGTACATGTGATATGCAAATGACCATCAGGGACTTTTTACAGACATTGTGGCCAAGGTTATATGATGCTTACATCTAGTTCACCTCTGGATTGTGTCAGATGACAAGGGATGATGCGTTTGCTGGTGGCTGGTTACTGGGGGAATGTGGGTGTCCTAATTGTGAATACCCTCTACCTCTAGATTTGAATCCCCAAACCATGGCTGGGGAGAGAATAATACCAAACACCAAAGTGTACACACTGTAGCAGAATGCGCTCTCGACATGTGGAAGATGAGAGTCCTTTTACTGTGTCACTAGGCAAAAAAGTTCTGACTATGCCACTCAGTGCACTGCGGGCACTGGGACCATCAACCTTTTTATTTGGTTTATTTCACTCTGTGAATTGGAAACAGGCACACGCAATGACACGAAGAGCAGACCAGTCAAACCAAATATACCAAATTCATTAAAAACATTAAAATAATTCAAAACTACTAACATTCTTCCCAGATCAAAATTTACAATCCATGAACAAAGTCCACATTCCCATAGTCTTTATGTTGCTCATTCAGGTAACAAAAGTCTCTCTTGAGTAAAGAGAAGACTCTAGTCTCAAGACAGACATTAGTGCCCTCTGTCATCTACTTGAGAACGTCGTCTGTGGAAGGGAGAAAGCTGCCACACAGACATAAACAAATAACTATATCACAGCCAACAATAACCCAGTCAAAACGGGGTGCCAATTTGCCACCATCAGTAGCCCGGTGCACGACTTTCAAAGCACTTAACTTTACTGTGGACTGTAATAAATGGTCAACACTATGAACAAATCTTCAGGAGTCAAATTCCCCTCAATATTTTCTCCTACAACCCCTTCAGTTATATCCATGATTGTCTCAAGACCACTTATTGTCCATTTTTTTTCTTTGCAAATCAGCTCTTCCATGCTCATCCCTCTCCCTCATAGTCTCTCTTTTATCAAGGTCCCACCTCTTTTAATCAGTGTCACAATTACAAAACACACATGAAATAAATCATCAACTTAATGGTTAACAAAAATAAAACACTCCTAACACTACAAAGTGTAAATCTATAATTCAAGTAAATAACACATTTTAAACACAAAAAAACAACCTTCCGTGGAATATAGTCATTGTAACATTTCCATTTACCATCCCACCCAAAAGTAAGTCATACCAACTTTCAAAATTCCTCATGATACCTCAAAGGGGGTATACATCTATTGTGTCTCTGTGATCTCCTCAACTCATGTTCCTCCCCAGACAAAATGTGACTGCCACTTTCTTGAGCAGGTCTCATGTAAGCTACTGGGACTATAGCCATGGTATAATTTGAGCTGCTACATGTGAATCCAAGGATTTGCATCTACCAGCCCCATCTTCTCCTTGCCCCACTTCACTGCACATGAACCTGCATTATTTTGGTATACTGTTCTTTCAGGCCCATCTCTATCTTCTGGTTTGATTTTATAAATCAGATGTGAGGGCTGTAAAGGACCCATTATGATCCAAAGTTGCTTATGCTAATAAGGGGCCAACTTATCTTTCTGAAGAAAATTACAGACCAATGCACAGGTATCTGATAGAAGGGGAATTATATTGTATATGTATATGTTTCGGAATCCTTTCTCTTCCCAAACTTCATTATATTCCCATAGTTTCTAAGCTACTTCTGTCTATACTCAACCACCCACATATTTACAGTACATCTCTTTCTCTTTGAGCTGGAAAAGTTCCCAGTACCATATTTACTGGCAGTCTTACATATTGACCAAACATTACATAAAAAGAGTATACCCTGTACTAACATGTACAGTGAAGCTATAAGCATGAACCACTGTTGGCAAAAATGGTTTCCACTTATCCTGCTGCCTTCCTCTAGTCTGACCAAAAACCAAAGTAAGATCTTATTAAATTGTGTACAACCCCCATTTCCTTGTGGGTGGGAAGCTGTTGTTCGACTTCACACACCAATACATCTCAAGATGCTATGAAGTACTGCAGAATCGAAAACTGCTCCTTCATCAGACAGTAATTGCTCTAGACACCAAAAGGGTTGTATCAAAACCTCCCATAAAAACCTAGCCATGGCATGGGTTCTCTGATTGCAATTGCCCAAGCAAATTTGAAGAATAAAATTGTTAAAATATTAGACCCCAGATCACCCGACTGCCCCAAAGATAAATAATCAATGGCTTCAACCTCTATTGGAGCAGAACAAAAAATCATGTGCATTTCAGCCCTGACTTACTCCAATTACAATGTGGGCACTCTTTAATCCACTAACCAACATCATGTTCAAAACAATTTCTAATTAAAAAAAAGGCCTTTCTTCTCCCAGATGGGCTACCACTTTATAATATTCCTCCAAAATACTTCTGCCTTGATTCGATGGAACTATAAATTGAATGTGCATTTCCCTTGCTAAGGAGACTTGTCAATCTTGTATCAGCACATCCTTCACTATGCACAACCTCCTCCATTCTTTCAATATCCTCTGGCAACCCACAGACCTAACCTTTCACAACCTTGGAGGAAAGCTTTGCTTCATCACCCAAACGTTTCACCAACTTCAAATCCTCGTCTTCATCTAGCTATTCTTTTCAAATGTATGACTTATCATCCAACTCTCACAACAGTCTCCTGTGTAGGCTGTTCAACGTTAATAGACACTACTGCACAGCTGGCTTTCAATTCCTGAGGCAATTAAGGCAAAACATTAGCATTTTTATTTGCCATTCCTGGGCAATACTTTATTTCAAAATCATGATTAGGTAATTGCACAATCCATCTTTGTTCTAGAGCATAAGCATTATTAAGGCACACCAAATGGTTTTTATCCTTAAAAGCTATAAACCAGGTACCAAAGAAAAAATCTTTAAACATCTCCATCATGCCCACTTGAGTCTTAATAGTCCCTATTTCAAAGAACTATAGTTCTCATCATTATGTTACATAGAATGTAAGCTACGACTCACATAAGGAATTACCTGCTTGTTCCCTTCTTGCCCCTGGGAAAGGACAGCACATTATCCACCCAGACTGGCATCAGTATATATATTAATATATATATTAATATATATTAATTTTATGTATTAATTAATACATAAAACACCACTGAAATTCAGACCAGTGGTCAGCCTAATAGGCAGACCATCTTACAACTTGTCAAAAAGACTTTTCCAGTTACTCAAACATTTAACTTATGACTCTGAATATTCGGTGAACAGCGCTGAGTTGGCATTACAGCGCTTGAAAGATGTATCCATCGCCGAGGACGAGATCATGGTCTCGTTTGATGTTGTGTCGCTATACATTATGATTCTGATTCATCTGGCCACAGAAACATTATTAATGAGACTGGAAAGCGACCTCACCATAGAGACAAGAACTAAACTGTCCATTAAAGACATAATGCACCTAATATCATTTTGCCAGAAAACTCACTTTCATTTCAACGGCAAATACTACACTCAGAAAGAAGGCATGCCAATGGGATCGCCGTTATCAGGACTTCTATCGGAACTGGTAATGCAGCGATTTGAAAACATGGCTCTATCCCAGTTCACACCCAAAATTTGGATACGCTATGTAGATGACACATTCGTCATACTAAAAAATAACCAGCAGAATGAATTCTACAACCACATCAACACAATATTCCCTGCAATCCAATTCACAATGGAAAAAGAAATTAACCGACACATCAGCTTCCTGGACATCCACATCAAAAGAAATAATGACGCCACCCTGACCACAAGTGTTTACCGTAAAGAATGCTACGCAGACAAGATATTACACTTCACCAGCAACCACCCGGTATCTCATAAACGGAGCTGTGTTAAAACTATATTCAGAAGAGTCCACACCCATTGTAATACGAAGGAAACAAAAATGAATGAGAGACGCTATCTCTTCCATCTTTTCACTTCAATTGGATACTCAAAAACATTCATTAATCGGAGCTTACACAGAAGACGCCAAAAAACTCAGCAAACATTTGAATTGAATCAGAACCCCCACCCCACCTGGCACTCACTCCCTTATCACCACAAGGTGTCTGAAGGTACAGCGCGCATCCTGGCCAAGTCAGGCGTCAGAATAGCACACAAACCCACGAACAATCTGCGCACGGTCCTGTTTAATGCTAAAAACAAGAAATCGATAGCAGAAACACGAAATGCAGTTTATAGCATTCCATGCAGTTCTTGCTCAGCGGTATACATAGGACAAACTTCAAAAAGAATCGCAACACGTATACAGGAACATCGCAACGCCGTCAGAAGAAAGGACTCACTTTCATTGATCTACACGCATACTAAATCAACAGGACATACATTTAACTGGGACAACGTACAAGTAAAATTTAAGGCCAGTACTAAAAGTGCCAGAGAGCTGGCCGAATCTTGGCTATCAAATGAGAACGCCATCAACAGACACTTGGACATAAATCCAGCATATGCAAACTTTAGAAGAACATGTTCATAATAAATAAACTGTACACCCAATACCCCCCCCCCCCCCCCCATCACACTGACTTAAATTCCATGTAATTTTTTGCTATATATTGCCTTTGATTCTTGTAAGTCTAAGCATTATCCTCTGATGAAGACCCCTGGCAGGGGTTGAAAGCTCAGGAATAAAAACTACTTTATGATACGTGATTCATTTTTTCTCCCTTTGTGGATCTCCAGCTGCAAATATGCAAACCGTATCACAGACCTTCTCTTCCATATTAATAGGTTTACTAAAATCTAGGAATGCCAAAAGTGGTGGAGAGGTCAGAGCACTACTTATAGCATCAAAAGCAACTTGGCTATCCAAAGTCTACACTATGGGCACTGTCTTTTAATTCCCTGCTGTGCCATCATGCAAAGCATGCATTGGAGCAGAAATATTTGCGAAAAACAGAATATATATTGCCTATAATATTCTGTGAACCCCAAAAAGGTACAGACATGTCTGACAGTAGTTGATACCAGACAATCCTTTATTATAGCTAGTTCTTCAGGATCTGGGAACTCCCCTGCTTGGCTCAGAACATGACCCAGATATATTACGTGCTTCTGGAAAAGGTGGAATTTGGTTGGTTAAAGTTTTCACCTACAGTATGTTGAGCTAGCCATTCAGACACTGCCTCTAAATGCTTAAGTAGCATAGGTACTTGATTGAATGCTGAAGGTTAGCTGACATTGATTGATAAAATCCTGGCAGCTTTTTGGGTCTTCCAAGTAATACTCGGGGCATGGTATCTGAGGTTCTAGGACGATTGTGACATTACTCATCCAAGTCATGTTTGTACCATTTTCCACAACTAGTTGCTGAACTGTAGTAGTTTGTAGTTCATTTACTTAAGACTGGTGGGTAATAATTTTGCTTTGCGGAGTTGCTACTTTCAAAAAAAGAAACAATGTCTTCGGCTCACTCATACAGTATTATCGTCTGAGCTTTAATTATGTTCAAATAAAAACACATTTTTTTATCAAATAGAACAAAATAAAAGAGGCCTTTCTTATTGGGCAAAGACAGAGAACACCAGTAGTCATTAACTAAAGTCATTTTATAACAAGTCATTAAATTGTTCCCTAAAGTTTTAAGGTCAAAACCAATAAAAGTCAAACCATTTTTTCCTTAAGATTATTTTTAAGATTTGTCAAGTGGTAGCCTCTTTTGAAATCTTTCCAAGTAAAGTTTGGATACTGCATGTCACCATGACATTAGAGGTCACATATCATGCACATCCACTAGCATACAGCATCATACTGAGCAGACATTCAAAATGTTGGCACTCATGAAATCTACTACCACAAAATAGCTGTGTCCATGCAAAAAATGCATAGAAAATTGAGATAAGATGCTGTCACTGAAAAATTAACATATAAATAAAACATAAATATGACAAAAACTTAACAATGTACTCAAACTAAATTAAATTCTATAAACAAATAATGCACAAAAAGAAAAGTAGAATACAAAAAATTTATTAATGACATGCAGCCTTTAATTATAGACATATAATTGTAGCATAAGCTGTGTAGATCAGCTGATATACAGCAGTGAATAAACTAACAAATAAAACTGCGGGGAATCTCAGAATGCACAATTCATCACACTTTATCATGAATGGCGTGCATTAGTATACAACCAATTTGAGAAAAACAAAAAGTTGCAATTGCAGTGAACTAAGGTATAAGAATGGACACTGTAAGATTGAAAAATAAATCTGCCTGACAATTATTCTGATACATATTGATTAAAGGATCAATCCATTGCTAAACTTCTTGAGTACATGGATTTATCCTTTTAGGAATAACAAACATAGGTTAGTCATGAAGGTACTGTATAGTGGTGCAGGGTAATAGTTCATACCAAATATTGGTTTATTACAAATGAGAAGAAAATGCATTAATACTGCAAGATATCCTTTATATAACAGAATAGAATAATACTTCATGTTACAAGGCTTGTAAAAATCATAGAATGGTCTCAGCCTCATGAGATATACTACAACTTAGTGCAACAGACTCTACAGTTTTCAGTTCAAATAGGATGACATAGAAGCAGCTGTTTAAAATAGAAATCAACCATCAGCAAATATTTAATAAGTGCACCATAACAATAGGATTAAAAAGAGCTTATGATAAATACTTTTTGGTCAAAAGGAAATACAAAATATCAAAAGGTAGTTACAGAAGAATATTATAGAAGAATATTTCTAATAATTTACAAGATGCAACAAAAAGTTCAAGTGGGACTTGGATTGTATTGAGAATATTTTAAATAATTAATTTTCCAAGCCTGGTTATTCCAAAAGAGGATCTCAAAAGACCAATGCAATATTAAGCAAAAAGCAGGTAGCAGCCTTGGATTGGGTCTTTGTTCATCACAGGTCATGCAATCGCAAATATGCAGGGACAATTTAAGGTGGGGACAATTTAAAGCCACCATCAACTAACCTGTATGTCTTTGGGAGTGCCCTTAGGAGACTAAGAGACACATGAGAAAAGCATGAAGACTCCACATAGACAGTGCCCAGGCAAGATTTTGACTCTACAACACTACAGTAAAGTTGTAAGACAGCAGTACTTACAATTGCCTCACTGTATTAGGAACAACACTACTACTACTATATATATACTGCTCAAAAAAATTAAAGGAACACTTATTAATCAGAGTATAGCATCAAGTCAATGAAACTTCTGGGATGTTGATCTGGTCAGTTAAGTAGCAGAAGGGGTTGTTAATCAGATTCAGCTGCTTTGGTGTTAATGAAATTAACAACAGGTGCACTAGAGGGGCAAAAATGAGATGACCCCCACAACAGGAACGGTTTAACAGGTGGAGGTCACTGATATTTTTCTCTCCTCATGTTTTCTGACTGTGTTTTCCACTAGTTTTGCATTTGGCTATGGTCAGTGTGATTACTGGTAGCATGAGGCGATACCTGGACCCTACAGAGGTTGCACAGGTAGTCCAACTTCTCCAGGATGGCACATCAATACGTGCCATTGCCAGAAGGTTTTCTGTATTTCCCAGCAGTCTCAGGGGCATGGAGGAGATTCCAGGAGACAGGCAGTTACTCTAGGAGAGCTGGATAGGGCCGGAGAAGGTCCTTAACCCATCAGCAGGACCAGTATTTGTTCCTTTGGGCAAAGAAGAACAGGATGAGCACTGCTAGATCCCTACAAAATGACTTCCAGCAGGTCACTGGTGTGAATGTCTCTGACCGAACAATCAGAATTGAAGAAATTTCAAGAAGAATTTTACTGTTGCATCCACCCCTAACCACCATAAAAGTTTGTGGGCATGTTTAATTTCTTCGCACAAACTGTCTTATATGGGTAAAGGTGCTTCCGGTGTCCACGATGGCATCCCCTCACAGGGATAACCAATAAAGGGAGCTTTGCTCCAACGGTGATGAGCTCAGTACTAGCTGCATGGTATTTAAATTTAACAGATTTAGAACCTGACGCAACCTTGCCCCCTGGGTCCTTATTTTGACCCCAGAGATTCCTCTTGGAGGCCCAGTCCTTTTCTATCAAGGACCCTATCCTCACAATGTCATTCACAGAGCTCACCACTCCTCACTGCACCTCAACAAGCCTCGGGTTACATGTACTGAGGCTAGGGATCTGCATTGGCAATCAAAATTTTGCCGATTCGAATCCCGTAAATGCCAATAGGGACTCTGCTCTGTTGGGCCCTTGAGCAAGGCCCTTAACCTGCAATTGCTGAGTGCTCTGAGTAGTGAGAAAAGCGCTATATAAATGCAACAAATTATTATTATTATTTATTTCTTCTTCGGCCATATCAGGATTCCACTTTAAACAGAGCGCCCGGTACTCATAAGCAAAGTCACCAATCGGCTGCGTCTGACCCTGTCTGCTGGCCATCAACTGTTCCTCCATTTCTGTCTTGTAATCTGCTGACAGGAACTCCTCCAAAAATGCAGCATGAAATGAAATCCAGTCCTGTATGTTTTTCTTTTCCGCCCATCACCAATTGCGTGCTGGGCCCTTCAGAGTGGTGTTCAGAAATCCCACAAGCTCCGCCAGACTCAAAGGATTCAATTCCATAAAAGTGTTCCCTTGGTCAACAAAGGTACGGCAGAGGTACAAACAGATTCCAGTGCTGGGAATTGCAAGTGCATCGCAGTGGCAGGGGACGCGGAGCAGCCAGAACGATCCCCAGCACACCCTCCAGATAAGATGCACTGGGACAGACGACTGAACTCATTCATGTAGTGCTTCATGGCATATTGAAGGTTCATTTCTCACTGTTGATCCCGACGCTGCAAACACTCCACGACATTACAGTCTATTTTGGCAATATGCGAATCCACTTTTTCTTTAAACCGGTAAACAGATGCACCTACATGCCCATGGAGGGCTTCCTCGCGCACAACGCAGCTTTCGGCTAACGTCGCAACCCGTCCTTGCAACTCCTCCAGTCGATCATATAGGTCAGTACACGGAGGCTGGACGCAGAACTCTTCTGTCGGAGGATTCTTAGGGGTGGATATGTACATTGATTCGATCAGGCTCAACATTTCTTCCACCTGTTGGTGTGCTCTGACCATCACATGCTGATCATCCACACTGTCGCCACTCTCTTGCAACGCACTCGAACTGGCGAGCCCCTGTGGACATACAGCATACTTACATACAAATAAAACCTATGTGGCTCCACTACAGTCTGTCAAGATCTTTCCCAACTGTGTACACCACTAAACGGACATTGCACAAGACCCTCATACTTCGTTATGCTGGTGGTGAGCCCACAAAATGCAACCACAGCATCGTTTTGGGCTGAGCCCAGCCAGGTTCTGTATGTTGCCTGACCACCAGGTGCTCTTTGGCTGATGCCAATCCCAGACCTGGCCTAAGAAGTGGGCCTTGGTAACATTATCTTGAGTAGGGTACACTCATTTTTTTACCTTGTACCTTCATAAGGGTCATTGTGAATCATTCTTTGACATTTCAGCTTTTGACCTAAATCTGAGCATCACAAAGGGATACAAGTTCCTACCACCAAGTAAAGGTGACAGTCCAGGGTGGAGCAAATCACTTAGTGAATTTTAAACAAAGGGGCTGCAAGTTAAGTGAATCCACAATAACTTTCAAGATGCTGGCATCAGATTCTGGTTGGAATGAACCAGGCTGGAATAAAAAACTTTTATCACAGCTCTGACTTCGAAAAACCCTAACGTTAATCTCCAGTTTGAACTGTAGGTCAATCCATTTGGTATTGGGTGGGAGATATTCTTTCACTACATTTTCCTTATAGTAACAAATACAGATCATTCTTCTTTCGTTTTCAAAAACAAAACTTATTTTGTGCAAAGTTACAACATTGGGAATAGTGAATTACTGGCTATCAGCTTAGCTGTAAAAGAATGCAGACATTGGTTGAATATGTCACATGCTGACAATGAAAACTAAATCTTTTTTAAAATGGATGAATGAGTACATATGTGTCATGTGAGTTCTCATGTGAGTTCACTACTTCATTTCATGTTGCTGTTTTCGTCTGTACTGGAAATAAAAATATAGGTGATAATAGGTGGTATTGAATTTTTTACTAAAGTGCAGAATTTCTAATAAATACAATAATATCAGACTCCAAAATGGATGAAGAGTGAATGAGGGTTTACAGAAACATCAAGTGTATCTGAAAACAAAGTATAATTGACTTCCTGTAGAGACTGAAATAAGGTCAGGTCAGGCTGGGGAGCATTCACTGTTACAGCACATTGCCACACCCACCACATGATGAAACAGCTTGGGATCCAGTCCCACCCTACGAAAATGACCATCTATCTGCCGCAACCAGGTGTTATGTGGGTGTCCCCTTGGCCTGGTCCAGCCACTTGGGTCCTCAATAATGAGGATCCTGCGAACCAGATCACTTTTAGGGAATTGCGCCACATAGTTGCAGTGCCATAATTGATGCTCCCTCACAGTGCAGGTAATGTGCCTCATTCGAGGCTCTGATACAAAGTCAAACCAGCAGTACCCAAGGATTCTCCAAAGAGGCACATTGCCAAATGAGTCCAGTCTTCATCTCAGTTCAGTGGATACAGTCTATTTCTTACAGCCATAAAGCAAAACAAGAAGCACCAGGACTCTAAAGACTTGGCCTTTCATCCTTTTCAAAAGATATCGGGTGTGCCACACACCCCTTTCTAGTGACCTCATGACCATCCATGCTCTCCCAATCTGGCTACTGATGTCATAGGAAGAGTCACCAGAGACATAAACGTCACTCCCGTGGTAAGTAAACCTCTCAACACATTTGATACTCTCTCCACAAAAAGAAACAGTGCTGATGGCTATGCCCAGGAGGTCATTAAAGGCCTGGTTCTTGGTTTTTATCTAGGACATTCATGAGCCCAAACACTTAGACTCCTCACTCAATCTCTTGACATCCCCGATAAGAGCCTCCATTGATTCCGTGAAGATCACAGCATCATTGGCAAAGTCAAGATAAGTGAACCTCTCTTTGCCAACAGATGACCCACAGCTGGTGGACCACATGACTCTGCCCAACATGCAGTCCATGCAAGCATTGAACAGGGTAGGAGCAAGAACACACCCCTAATGAACCAGTGTCCAGGCTAGCCATGACATCCACCAGCTTTGGGGGGAACCCCACGAAGTCTCAGGATGTCCCACAGGGCAGCTCAATCAACTGAGTTGAACATTTTACGAAAACAGTCAAAGGATGCAAAGAAACTCTGCTGATATTTTGCATTTGCACTCGATGAGAACCCTCAGTGCCAGGATGTGGTCAATGGTAGACTTCTTATGTGTAAAACCAGACTGCCACAGTCACTGATAGGTGAGCAATTGATTGCAGATCATATTGAGGATGATCTTAGTAAGGACCTTTCCCATCACCAAGAGCAGTGTTATCCCTCTGCAGTTGCTGCAATCCATGCAATCACCCTTCACTTTCCAGGTAGGATCGACAAGTAAGTAAGGCTTGACCCAAATAACTGTGTGTTTGGAAGCTGGGTCTAGTCTTGGGTGTACACTTCTAAATTTTATATAGAGTTTAAAATTGTATTAATTCATGTTTTACATAGATTAAAGACAAATATGCATATCTTAATTTAAATTGCAAGAGACTTTCTACTTAATGTCTATTAATAAAATGCATTGATATATGGAATTATATATGCACAGATAAATGTGGTAGTTTTGTAGATTATTGCATAAAACTTTAAACAAAACCATTCATTTGCAGGTGATATAAATAAAAACTATTCCCCTGTAATGTATTTCACAGAGAACTGTTTTAATGTCATTCATATTTACATTTCTAGCATCAGATGTATCAAGTAAGAACATTTCTTATATAAATGAAAATATGACTGAATACTGAAAATGATTTAAGAGTGAAATAGGCTAATGCTCCTGTATTTAAAGATCTTTGTGCTGAAATGTAAGCTCATCTATTCCATTGAAGTAAAAAATAATATTTTATATACTATATAATAAAATATTTTATAATATTTTATATAGCTGCTTCTTTTACTACCAGCAGTATATTAGTATTTTGTTGGTTGTTTGAAAGATTTATAATTTTTTAAGAATGTGCAAAATATAGGGGAACACAGACTAGGCCAGTTATAAGCCCAGTGTTATAAATACAGTGGTGTGAAAAACTATTTGCCCCCTTCCTGATTTCTTATTCTTTTGCATGTTTGTCACACAAAATGTTTCTGATCATCAAACACATTTAACCATTAGTCAAATATAACACAAGTAAACACAAAATGCACTTTGTAAATGGTGGTTTTTATTATTTAGGGAGAAAAAAAAATCCAAACCTACATGGCCCTGTGTGAAAAAGTAATTGCCCCCTGAACCTAATAACTGGTTGGGCCACCCTTAACAGCAATAACTGCAATCAAGCGTTTGCGATAACTTGCAATGAGTCTTTTACAGCGCTCTGGAGGAATTTTGGCCCACTCATCTTTGCAAAATTGTTGTAATTCAGCTTTATTTGAGGGTTTTCTAGCATGAACTGCCTTTTTAAGGTCATGCCATAGCATCTCAATTGGATTCAGGTCAGGACTTTGACTAGGCCACTCCAAAGTCTTCATTTTGTTTTTCTTCAGCCATTCAGAGGTGGATTTGCTGGTGTGTTTTGGGTCATTGTCCTGTTGCAGCACCCAAGATCGCTGCAGCTTGAGTTGACGAACAGATGGCCGGACATTCTCCTTCAGGATTTTTTGGTAGACAGTAGAATTCATGGTTCCATCTATCACAGCAAGCCTTCCAGGTCCTGAAGCAGCAAAACAACCCCAGACCATCACACTACCACCACCATATTTTACTGTTGGTATGATGTTCTTTTTCTGAAATGCTGTGTTCCTTTTACGCCAGATGTAACGGGACATTTGCCTTCCAAAAAGTTCAACTTTTGACTCATCAGTCCACAAGGTATTTTCCCAAAAGTCTTGGCAATCATTGAGATGTTTCTTAGCAAAATTGAGACGAGCCCTAATGTTCTTTTTGCTTAACAGTGGTTTGCGTCTTGGAAATCTGCCATGCAGGCCGTTTTTGCCCAGTCTCTTTCTTATGGTGGAGTCGTGAACACTGACCTTAATTGAGGCAAGTGAGGCCTGCAGTTCTTTAGACGTTGTCCTGGGGTCTTTTGTGACCTCTCGGATGAGTCGTCTCTGCGCTCTTGGGGTAATTTTGGTCGGCCGGCCACTCCTGGGAAGGTTCACCACTGTTCCATGTTTTTGCCATTTGTGGATAATGCCTGTCACTGTGGTTCGCTGGAGTCCCAAAGCTTTAGAAATGGCTTTATAACCTTTACCAGACTGATAGATCTCAATTACTTCTGTTCTCATTTGTTCCTGAATTTCTTTGGATCTTGGCATGATGTCTAGCTTTTGAGGTGCTTTTGGTCTACTTCTCTGTGTCAGGCAGCTCCTATTTAAGTGATTTCTTGATTGAAACAGGTGTGGCAGTAATCAGGCCTGGGGGTGGCTACGGAAATTGAACTTAGGTGTGATACACCACAGTTAGGTTATTTTTTAACAAGGGGGCAATTACTTTTTCACACAGGCCAGGTTTGGATTTTTTTTCTCCCTAAATAATAAAAACCATCATTTACAAACTGCATTTTGTGTTTACTTGTGTTATATTTGACTAATGGTTAAATGTGTTTGATGATCAGAAACATTTTGTGTGACAAACATGCAAAAGAATAAGAAATCAGGAAGGGGGCAAATAGTTTTTCACATCACTGTATGTATTATTATTTCATTTAAACACAAAATAACATACAACAAAGCAGAAACATAAAGCAGTTTAATGGTGTGCCCTGATGTCCCAGGATTTACACTAAACAAAGCAACTTGTTTTTCGGGGGGGGGGGGGGGGGGGGGGGGGGGGGGGGGTTGGGGTATTTAACATTTTGGAAGTCCATAAAAAATTTGTTCCAAATTTACACCTCTGAGAATCAGCTCATTTCTCTTCTTTAGAATGCAATATGAGTATAAAAAGATAAAACACAGCACAACTGCTGTATCCCTGTTAAATTTAAAAATGCTTTAATAATATGCATTATATTGATGTTCTAGATTTATATTGCTTTATCTCCTTTCTCACTGCTTCTTACAGTCATGTTAAGAAAATAAAAGTGTTCAAAGCACTGCTATTTTATGTTTTTTTTTGCCAAACATTTCATAAATGAACATCACTTAAATCTCTGTCTGTCAGGTATGGTATGAATTTCTCCAGCTGTTTAACCATTCCCAAGAAGCTTCTTAACTCGGTGGAATTTTCAGGTTTCTTCATCTCTTGCACTGCTATTGTCTTTTCTGGGTCAGGACTTACACCATCTTAAGAACTTCACTTTGTACTTCCCAAACTCAGATTTATCTGTGTTGAGAGTTTTACCAGCTTTTTTGTCTCTCTGTAGTACTTTATGTAGAGACATACATTATGTTCTTCTTGCATCTACTCCCAACTGGGACATTGCTCATGATGCTCACTATACCTTCCATAACACCTGTTACTTCCGTCACCATTCTGTTTTGGAAGTGCTCTGAAGCTGAAGCTATGCCAAAGGGTAGGCAATTGAAATAATATTGCCAAAAAGGGATAATAAAGGTGGTGTACTTTGCATACTCTTTTGTGAGTGGTATTTTCCAAATCCCTATGTGTACTTCTAGCTAAGTGAAAATCTTCACATCTACAACACCAACAACAACAACATTTATTTATATAGCACATTTTCATACAAAAAGTAGCTCAAAGTGCTTTACAGAATGAAGAAAAGAAAAATAAAAGACAAAATAAGAAATTAAAATAAGACAACATTAGTTAACATAGAAAAGGAGTAAGGTCCGATGGCCAGGGTGGACAGAAAAAACAAAAAAAAACTCCAGAAGGCTGGATAAAAAAATAAAATCTGTAGGGGTTCCAGGCCACAAGACCGCCCAGTCCCCTCTGGGCATTCTACCTAACATAAATGAAATAGTCCTCTTTGTAGTTACGGTTCTCACGGAGTCACTTGATGCTGATAGTCATATAGACTTCTGGCTTTTAATCCATCCATCATTGTTGGACCATCATGGTGCTTTGAGTACCACCACCAAAAGGACACCGGAAAAGGAAACAGAAGAGAGAGTAGGGGTTAGTACAGATTTTAGAGCCACCATGAATAGTTATTATAATGAATTGGATATACAGAGTATCAGGTATTTAAATTACAGTAAAGTTATGAGAAGGCCATGTTAAAGTAATGTGTTTTCAGCAGTTTTTTAAAGTGCTCCACTGTATTAGCCTGGCGAATTCCTACTGGCAGGCTATTCCAGATTTTAGGTCCATAACAGCAGAAGGCCGCCTCACCACTTCTTTTAAGTTTTGCTCTTGGAATTCTAAGGAGACACTCAGTTGAGGATCTGAGGTTACGATTTGGAATATAAGACATCAGACATTCTGATATATAAAATGGGGCGAGATTATTTAAGGCTTTATAAACCATAAGCAGAATTTTAAAGTCAATCCTGAATGACACAGGTAACCAGTATAGTGACATCAAAACTGGAGAGATGTGCTCGGATTTTCTTTTCCTGGTTAGGATTCTAGCAGCTGCATTCTGCACTAGTTGCAAACGATTTATGTCTTTTTTGGGTAGTCCTGAGAGGAGTGCGTTACAGTAATCTAGTCGACTGAAAACAAACGCGTGAACTAATTTCTCAGCATCTTTCAATGATATAAGAGGTCTAACTTTTGCTATGTTTCTTAAGTGAAAAAATGCTGTCCTAGTGATCTGATTAATATGCGATTTTAAAATTTAGATTACAGTCAACAGTTACCCCTAAGCTTTTTACCTCCTTTTTGACTTTTAATCCTAATGCATCCAGTTTATTTCTAATAGCCTCATTGTATCCATTATTGTCAATCACTAAGATTTCAGTTTTCTCTTTATTTAACTTGAGAAAGTTACTATTCATCCATTCTGAGATACAAGTTAGACATTGTGTTAGTGAATCAAGAGAATTGGGGTCATCAGGTGCAATTGATAAATACAGCTGTGTGTCATCAGCATAGCTGTGGAAGCTCACGTTGTGCCCTGAGATAATCTGACCTAACGTAAGCATGTAGATTGAGAAGAGCAGCAGACCCAGGATAGAGCCTTGTGGAACACCATATAGGAAATCATGTGTCTTTGAGTTGTAATTACCACAACTAACAAAGAATTTTCTCCCTGCCAGGTAGAATTCAAACCAATTTAAGACGCTGCCAGAGAGACCCACCCATTGACTAAGGCGATTTCTAAGAATATTATGATCAATGGTGTCAAATGCGGCACTCAGATCTAAGAGAATGAGAACAGATAAATGACCTCTGTCTGCATTTACCCGCAAATCATTTACTAGCACTTTGGGATTGCTAAAATATAAAGTGCAATATAAATAAAATTTATTATTATTATTATTATTACTTTAACGAGTGCAGTTTCTGTGCTGTGATTTGTGCTAAAACCTGACTGAAATTTATCAAGAATAGCATGTTCATTGAGGTGCTCATTTAACTGCATAATGACTGCCTTCTCTAGAATTATACTTAAGAAAGGCAGGTTAGCGATGGGTCTAAAATTTTCAAGAGCAGAGGGGTCGAGATTATTTTTCTTAAGTAGGGGTTTAACTACAGCAGTCTTAAGACAGTCTGGGAAGACCCCCGTATCTAATGACGAATTTACTATGTCAAGAACATTATTAATTAGCATGCCTGATACTTCTTTGAAAAAATTTGTTGGTATTGGGTCAAGGACGCAGGTGGAGGGTTTCATTTGAGAAATTATTTTATGTAAATCAGGTAAATCTATCCTAGTGAAAGAGTTTAATTTGTTTATAACGGAATACTGGGGTTTAGGAGGATCCTTAGTGTTGGGGAGATATACTATGTTATTTCTAATATCATTAATCTACTAGTATGACTAGAATTTTTTGCACTGATAGCAATATGTATATTTTTCTAAGGACTTCCTTATTCAGTTTCTTCAAGTCCACAGAAAGGCGACCAAAGCCATTTTTATTTTTAGAATAACATCCTTCCCTGAACACCAGTCTGTAGGCTTTTCAATTTTACTAATAACATTTTTTCCATTTGCTCTACTTCTCCTTTAACTTTTCCCCTTATTGTTTTGTGTGAAAATGGGTTGCGTCTAGGTTCAATTTAATAGTGTAAGACTGCCTAACTAAGTCTAATTTACTGGAGACCTTGGGATAAGTTTATTTAAGAACATCACTACTGATGCCGTCCAGTCTGGAAAGTAACTTGAGCTTTACTCCTGCTGGCCTCCCCTAAAGATTAATGTATAAATTTCCCACAACGCTGATAGATATTTTTTATAGCTGACTTAGAGAATCTACACCTACAACAGTCAGTTAACTTCCACTTGGGTCAAACAATGACATCTTAGCTGTTGCCAGATGTTGTATGCTGTCCTTTTCTGAAATGTTCCTGAACATTCCTGCAATCACAGAAACATTTCCACTCCTGTATCTATTTTAAAGTTAACCACGGGTCAGCTCTCATTTCAAAGGCACTAAGAAAAAGTTGCTGTCTTCAAATAATACATTTACTGATTTGGCAGACCTGCAAACTTTTCCATAATGGCCTCTCTTACCACACACGTGGCAGGATGCATCCTTAGCAGGGCACTGCTGTTTCGCAAGTACAGGAATTTTTCCACATCTTGAGCAGTGTTTTTGTTGTGCCTGGGCCCCTAAGGCTGATTTAGGCTTTTCTTTGCTCTGTTTTTTTTTCTTAAAGGTGGTCTCTTTGGACCTATTTTTAACAGAAGGGGCATCTACTGATATACCTTTATTTGGATATTTACCTGTAGTTTCAATCTGTTGCTGTTCAATTTCTTCTGACTGCTTAACCATTGTTACGGCTTTTGCAAGCACCAGGTCTTTATCTAGCTGCATTTTCTCTGAAAGCCTTGCCTCACTAAAAGTAATAGCTAGCCTGTCTCTTATCAGTTCATCATGCAGCCCCTGATGTTTACAGGTTTAAGCAAGTACATATAACTCAGTGATGAATGATTCAACAGCTTTGTTAACTTGGTGTGTTCTTTGATTGAATTTAGCTTTCTCATATATCATGTTTTGTTTTTATATAAAAAACTGGTCAGAACCCCTTTTCACTCCTGCATAATCTCTATGTTTCCCTCTGCTTAAACGCTGTCCTCAGCAAATTCTCCACTTCATATCCCAAAAAATAAATAAGTGTATTTACTTGATTTTCCATGAGTAGATGAGTTCCTTTTGCTGATGAGACATAATCATTCAAACATCCAAATCCACCACTCTGAATCCTATAGATTTGTTAAGTCAAAGGGCTCAGGTGGTTGAATAGTAATGCTGAATGTTGTGCTGGGGAGTACTTTATTATGCTCACTCACCATGCTGGCCGAATGTTCCATGCTTTTTGTTAATTTTTGGCTTCCTTTTTATGACTGACAACTTGTATTTTTTTAATCCTACACTGACAACATTGTAGGGTTAACAAAAAGAATGAGTTAAAGACACAACTATTTAATGTTTTATTTTCTGCCAAACAATTCACAGATGAACAGCACATATACATGTAGCTTCTCCTATTATTACCTGCCCGTTTTCTGTTTAGCCCACTAATATAACCCAGTATAAACTCTATATGCTAAAATCATTAATAACACACTACCACCCCACTTACTGGACACCCCAAAGTCACTAGACTCATTCGTTGGGTGGATGATCAAATCATTAAATTACATCAAATGCAAAAATGAACTGTATGTCTGTCAAGACTGATGTAATGTGATGGAGCAGTAATTAACGTATCAAATGGCAAACAATAAGGATAGACAAAACCAGAAACTATCCCATATGTGACATTGCTACAGGCAAGTTTGTCTGTTACTCTAAAGAAGTCTTTGTCCATTTTCATCAGCCATCTGTTTCTGAACACAACACTGTTATCATTTACAGTCATATGAAAAAGTTTGGGAACCCATCTCAGCCTGCATAATACTTTACTCTACTTTCAACAAAAAAGATAACAGTGGTATGTCTTTCATTTCCTAGGAACATCTGAGTACTGGGGTGTTTTCCGAACAAAGATTTTTAGTGAAGCAGTATTTAGTTGTATGAAACTAAATCAAATGTAAAAAACTGGCTATGCAAAAATTTGTGTACCCTTGTAATTTTGCTGATTTGAATAAATGTAATTGCTCAATACTGATTACTTGCAACACCAAATTGGTTGGATTAGCTTATTAAGCCTTGAACTTCATAGACAGGTGTGTCCAATCATGAGAAAAGATATTTAAGGTGGCCAATTGCAAGTTGTGGTTCCCTTTGACTCTCCTCTGAAGAGTGACAACATGGGATCCTCAAAGCAACTCTCAAAAGATCTGAAAACAAAGATTGTTCAGTATCATGGTTTAGGGGAAGGCTACAAAAAGCTATCTCAGAGGTTTAAACTGTCAGTTTCAACCGTAAGGAATGTAATCAGGAAATTGAAGGCCACGGGCACAGTTGCTGTTAAACCCAGGTCTGGCAGGCCAAGAAAAATACAGGAGCGGAATATGCGCAGGATTGTGAGAATGGTTACAGACAACCCACAGATCACCTCCAAAGACCTGCAAGAATATCTTGCTGCAGATAGTGTATCTGTACATCATTCTACAATTCAGCTCAATTCACACAAAGAACATCTGTATGGCAGGGTGATGAGTAAGAAGCCCTTTCTGCACTCACGCCACAAACAGAGTCACTTGTTGTATGCAAGTGCTCATTTAGACAAGCCAGATTCATTTTGGAACAAAGTGCTTTGGACTGATGAGACAACATTTGAGTTATTTGGTCATAACAAAAAGCAATTTGCATGGTGGAAGAAGAACACCGCATTCCAAGAAAAACACCTGCTACCTACTGTCAAATTTGGTGGAGGTTGCATCATGCTGTGGGGCTGTGTGGCTAGTTCAGGGGCTGGGGCCCTTGTTAAAGTCAAGGGTCAGATTAATTCAACCCAATATCAACAAATTCTTCAGGATAATGTTCAAGCATCAGTCACAAAGTTTTCAGCAGACCCCCAGCTGATGTTCTTTGGATTCATCTGCTCTCTCTTAAAGGCTACAGCATGCAAGTTATAGAAGTCCTCTACATTTTTTGCCATTTTGGGGAACACCCTCATAGATTCATCTGTCCAAGGAAAAACTATTACAGTTAGTAATCCTGGTAAATTTTCAGCTAGGTCTAACTTTCAGCTTTTCTTAAATTTGTAAAATCATCAATATATAGAAATAAACTATTGCCTTCTGGCATTTCCCATTTCAGGTCAGGACTCAGGGGACTACGATTTTCCTTAGTCTGACACATTATATGAGAAAGGAAAGCTACAACCCTTATTAAACCCTCTTTATGCTATACTTTAGTTATCATCTGGTCTTGCCTTATGAATAGTTTTAGCTAAGCAAAATCAAATTCATCGTTAACTTTTATAGAAACAGGCTGTGTGTTTTAAACTGTTTATAAAGTAGAAATAGGAATCATGTAGTTGACCAAAAAAATAAGACAAAAATGGTAAATTTAGTACAACTCACAAGAATTTTAGATGTACAATAAAAATGTTTAGCATTACTATTTTTTACATAAAATTAGCATGCTTAAATAAATAGACATCAAGAGAATCCTTCAGAGGCAGGTTCTCAAATGAAAAAGGGGCTAAGTCCATCTGTCTGTGAAGTAATGTTGGTATGCCATTCCTTGACAATAGAAAATTACACTCAGTACCTGAAAAAGTAAGGGCGCACTGGAACATTAGCCAAACAGCAACTCAGTGATTTGTATGGGATTCTGTAATGATTGGCTGAGAGAGAGAGAGGCAAAGAGTGAGATCCAGCCACATAATTTTAAAGTTGCCAAATAGACTTTAAGTACTTTAGTAATGCACATGTGCTGCAAATATAAACACAATTGTGACTGTGAGACCATTTACCTCAATATAAATTGTCAATTTTTACTCTGCCAGGAATGAATACATTATAGTACAGTAACAGCTTTCTTTTTGACAACATATTTTTATTTAGAGAAATAATACTGTCAGCATCTGTTTTTAAAAATGCAAAGAATTTTACAACAATTCCCGTCCTCAGTCCATCCATCAAAAAGTATAATGTAAATGAACACTTTGCCTTTTTACATATCCCTTGTCAGATCTAAAAGTAAAACACAGAAAATAACTCCATTGCTATAAGTGAACATTAATCAACACAATGTTACAAATAAAATATGCTTTAGTATACTAAAGAAACCTGCGGTGGGTTGGCACCCTGCCCGGGATTGGTTCCTGCCTTGTGCCCTGTGTTGGCTGGGATTGGCTCCAGCAGACCCCCGTGACCCTGTGTTCGGATTCAGCGGGTTGGAAAATGGATGGATGGATACTAAAGAAACAATAAAATTGGTTAAATCTCTCTATTATAAAAGGAAATCCTGGAAAGCAAAGCAAAAGCAAGGCTGCGATACGTGATCCTCTCGGAAGACATTTTAAAGACCTGCGAGACCAAAGAGACTTGCCACGGTACAAGACACGCCCTACTTACAAGATAAAACCACGAGCAGATAAAAAAAAATCAGTAGTGTAAAGGCAGTCACGCAGCACACACAGCTCCAGGGCTCTCAGTGCATATAAAGTGTATAAGGTCAATACGGTAGAAATGAAATGAATAGGGTAGAAATGAAACGTCGATGACTAAACAAAGAAGAAAGAAAAGCATGGAGAAAAGAGACCCAAAAGCGGTGGAGAGAAAAAAATGCTAAAAAGAAAAACAATAATCTAGGTGCAAATTTAGAAAATAAGGAAAGTGATAATCAGCCCAGAACAAGTGGAATTGAAAACAAAGCATGTTCAATAGGGCTCAGAATTAAAAGATTAGAACTTCATAAACGGGAGCAGCATTATACGTCCTGCAAGAAAGAGGATTTAACCACGCCCAGGCCGGAAATAAAGGACAATTATTGTTTTTACAACGTCACACGAGATAAGTCAGTGAGCCATCATTTAAAACAAGTCCACAGACATCTAACTAAGCAGTTGTTGGATTGCTTTTGGCAGACATGCATCATATGCTCCCAGCTCTTAAAACAACGACATGCGACAAGCACAACAGGCAGCTCACCAGCAGGTTGAAGCCTCTTTTGTTTTAAGTGACTGATAGGTCCGATTGAGGGGGGCGGAGTACAGCACGGAAGACTGATAGTGGGGTACTGATTGATGCGGTAAGGGGGTGGTGAGACCTGGGGGAGGAGGGGTCGGAGAGGGTGCTAGACAGTTGTGTTTGGGGTTACGAAGTCGGCGATTGTTCAAGTAAAACTTTTGTGACACTTTATTACGTCAGTCGCTACAGTATCAAAAAAAAAAAAGATAGCAAAGATCTCATTAGCGCAAACAAAAGGTAATTAATCATCAGAGCCAGGTGTAATTGAAAAAATAGCAGGACAAAGCAAGGTTGTCCCACAACAGTTAAAGCAACGACAAGTTTAATTTCAAAGAATACACAATTCGGTCAGATGTATATTTATGATGACAGAGAAGCGATGCAAATTTTAACAAGTGACAAGAAAAGTGATGTATATATTCCGCGAATAACATTAGACACCAAAGGAGATTGTGATATGCCATTCATATTAAAATGTTTACAGTTTACCGTGAGAATAGCTTTTGCTATGTCAATTAACAAATCACAGGGACAACCATTAGTTAATGTTGGATTATTTATTAGAGAAACAGAAACAATATTCACTCACGTTGCGTTGTCACAATGTATCTCCAAAAATGGATTCAAAATTCTATGCGATCTTGAAGAAAAGGTAATTCCAAATATTGTTTTTAATAAACCTTTAAAGTAAAAAGTGCAACTAATGAAACTGAAACAATTCCAAGGAAAAAAAAAGCATTTAAAATTGTATATCCAATTAACCAAACAGCGGCACGGTGGCGCAGTGGGTAGCGCTGCTGCCTCGCAGTTAGGATACCTGGTCCTCCCTGCGTGGAGTGTGCATGTTCTCCCCGTGTCTGTGTGGCTTTCCTCCGGGTGCTTCTTCCCACAGTCCAAAGACATGCAGGTTGGGTGGATTGACAATTCTAAATTGTCTCTAGTGTGTGCTTGGTGTGTGAGCCCTGCGATGGGCTAGCGCCCTGCTCGGGATTTGTTTCCTGCCTTGCGCCCTGTGTTGGCTGGGATTGGCTCCAGCAGACCCCAGTGACCCTGTAGTTAGGATATAGCTGATTGGATGATGGATGGATGGATTAACCAAACTCAGGGGTTGGCGAGCGAAGCGAGCAGGGGGCGGAGCCCCCTAGTATTTTAAAATAATCATAAAACTATGAAGGGCTGTTGTTTAATGAAATAGGGCCATGGTAGCTTTTCATCACAATAATAATTTTCTATTATGGACCATGTTTTGAAAAATTTTAATTTCTTCCTCTATGGGAATGTCCTTCTGTGCCCCAACATGCAGAAAATTAGAGAATCTTTGCCAATCACAGAGACTCCTGAGTCTGTATTTAACCACCATTAACTCTGAGAATGACCTATACACCATGGAGGTTGCCACAAAGCTGTTCACTTACTTAAACAGGGCTGGAAAAACAACCCTAGTCTCCTTCTCTTTGAGTATTTCCAGTGCAATATTTGTGCTCTTATGAGAGTAGATATATGCCGAGTGAAACACTTGGACATCCTTCAGCAAGTGATTGTCTTCCTATCATGTAAGCTGATTTAATAGCTAGCTACATAATAACATAATAACAATAATGATTCCTTTAGGGAATAAGAGTTATTGAGTTGGTGATATTCCACTGTCAATGCTGCTATTGAAGTCCTATTCAGAAAAAAAACCAGAAGTTGTTATCTCCACAGATAGTAAGTCAGAATAAAAGAAACCACTTTTAGTTGTTTGTTTTCATAAATTGAAGGCGGAGTTCATGTCTGCTGAAATTTCTACTGTTTTTGGCATACAAAGATGACAAAGTGTGATATGACTGCTGTTGTGGGTAATTGTGCTTTATTTATTATTTATTTTCAGTCTAAACATTGACTGAATTTGAGACTAGGCATGTTCACTCAGCCTAACTGGCAAATCAGCAATGGATCTAGTTTTAAATGTACATACCTGAATCTTTCTGAAAAAAATGTACAGCTTGTTATTTGAGCACCATTTCCTCAAAGGTTGGTCAAAATTGTGACTTAATGTTAATTAGTATTGCTCTGTGACTGACAGCCAAGTTTGACCAATGATATCCGCAGAATAAGTCATTGGAAGATGATGAGGCTTTGCTAGTGCCTATCAGTACTGGAAAGTAAAAAGTGATTGAAAGCTGAAAATGACCAATGGAATTCACAGAATAAGATTAGCATGGTAGAAGAGACTTGATAAAATGAAGTTAAAAAAATAAATGTGAAATTTTCAAAATTAACAGTAACAAGGTTGACAGAAATATAACAAAATAAAAGTAAATTTTCTTTATTTAAAAATGTTTTCCAGCAAAAATAAAAAGTATCATTGCCAAAATATACTCTAAGAATTATACACATCCTGTACAACTCTTACATACTTCTCTGCCACTCCCGACTTCCTCATACAAAACCACAACTCCTCTCAAGGCACTGTGACGATGCGGGTTCGACTCCATGCTCCCATCTTCTATTTGGGAGCCCTTGAACCCGTCACCGTCGGTAATGCTATCGATGAGCTAGACAGTGAGGCAACAACAATAGCAAAGGGGATGGTGCAAAAGTGCAAAGTGCTTTTATTAAAACAACAGAACAAAACAGTGTTCAAAAAAATAAAGTGCAGTGCTTCAAAAAGAGTCATTTAAATAAATAATCCATAAAAGCAGTAGTGAAAAGTGAAAAGTTACTCAAGAACATGTTTTGCCCACTATCAATTCCTGTAAGTATGACACTATCATTATCTCTGATCATGGAGCTTAAATAATTGCATCCTACGCATTCATCTTGTAGCTGGTGTCTTAACCCCCTGTCTTTAGCCGATGAGAACTGTACAGAATTCATACCCAAGAAAATTGGTTATTTTCTTGAGACGAATGCATCCTCACAGGTCTCAGCAGGTATACTCTGGAAAACTCTGAAGCCGTTTTTAAGAGGACAGATTATTTCATATCTTTCTCACAAAAATAAACTGGAAACGAAGAAGGAATCTGAGTTAATCAGCAAAATTACAGAATAAATCTAGAATATGCCAAATCTCCAAATGAAGCATTCTATAGGAAGACAGGTTTTGCAATCACAATTAAACCTTTTGACTACTAAAGAAAAGGAACAGCTTATCTTTAAATCACAACATCATTATTATAAACATGGAGAAAAGGCAAATAAGATCTTAGCCCAACAAATCCACAAACAGGAAGTCCGTAATGCAACAACAGCAATTAACAACACAGACGGAGATAAAATTATTGACCATAAAAATATAACTTACACATTTAGAGAGTACTACAAGTCCTTATATTCTACTCATTTTAAAAAAGATAAGACACAATCTAATATGATTCATTAGAGATACCATAGCTAAATACTCTTAGT
Source organism: Erpetoichthys calabaricus (assembly GCF_900747795.2). Lineage (NCBI taxonomy): Eukaryota > Metazoa > Chordata > Cladistia > Polypteriformes > Polypteridae > Erpetoichthys > Erpetoichthys calabaricus. The sequence goes on along the minus strand of NC_041406.2, from coordinate 51,036,258 downwards.
GTTGGGGAACTGGATAAACCTCTGACATTTTCAGAATTACTACATGCTTTAAACTGCCTGATGGCTACCTGGTGGAATTTTATAAAAACATCTAAACTAAGTTAGCTCCACTGTTATTAGCAATGGCTATAGAAGCTAAAGATAAAAATTTTTACCTCAAAGTTTTCGCCAAGCATTAATTACCATCTTACTTAAGAAGAACAAGGACCAAATACAATGTGCATCATAGAGACCAATCTCTCTTCTGAATAACGATGTTAAGATACTCTCCAAAATTCTAGCCAGAAGGATTAAGAAAGTGCTTCCTCCTGTAATATAACAATACCAAACAGGATTTATTTAAGGCAGACACTTAACTTCTAACCTTTGATGTTTGTTTAATATAGTATATTCATCCATTATATCTAGCACCCTAGAGATCCTATTATCTTTAGATTCAAAATAAGCCTTTAATATGGTTGAATGGGAATATGTATTCACCGCATTACACAAAATTGGGTGTGGCCCAAAACATATGTGCATGGATCAAACTACTTTATATTACTCCATGAAGCCTCAGTTTGTATTAACAATATTATTATTAGATAACTTCAGACTAGAATGTGGTACTCGACAAGGATGCCCCTTATCACCTTTACTCTTTGCAATCACCATTGAACTGTTGGCTTTATACTTTCAAAACACATCAGAGATAAAGGGGATTCTCAGAGAAGGACTTGAACAGAAAATATCACTATATGCAGATGACATAGTACTGTATATATCTGACCCACAAAATTCTATGCCAGCAGTCCTAAAAGCATTAGCAGATTTTCAAAAGATATAATATAGTGTTCTCATATCCACTTATTACAATTCAGTGTTGCAGGGGGTCTAGTCTGTACTGGGTACAAGGCAGGAGCCAAGGCTGGACAGGATGCCAGTTTATTGCTGGGCCAGCCTTAGCTCCTGCCTTATACCCAGTATAAACTAGACCCCCTGCAACCATGAATTGTATCAAGTAGGTATGAGAAAGCTATGTTACACTATGTTCTACTTAGATCTAATCAAATCAGAAGGAACTTTCCCATATGATCTTGGCTTCTTCCATATTTACACTGGGCTTGGGTGTTCTCTTATTTATGAGACAATTTGGATTTGATAATTAAATTAACAAATGAGTCATTGTGGATGTGGGAGAAAAACTGAATTACCTGAAGGAAAACCAAGGCACAAGGAGAACCTGTAAACTCTATGCAAATAAAGATTGGCCATGGGATTTGAAAAAAAAATGCCATGGAGTACAAGCAATAACCACTACAACAGCACTCCACCCTCCAAATGAAAATTTCTAGGCTTAATTCCAAAAAAGGTATGCAGTTTTGGCACAGAGCATGTACAACTCATATCTCAAACTACTTGCTGTCAAACACCGTAGTGGATGTCTATTTACCTTCAACAAAGATTGGGGCTCTAGTGAGGGTAATGTGGGAAAATGAACAGCTTCAATTTGGTGCAAACCCTGTCATCCTCAAACAGAATACTAAAATTAAATTAAAATTCCCCAATCAACATGACAATAATCCAAAACACACAGCCAACCCAATCAAGGAATGACTTAAAAATGGAATATCAGTGTTTTGAAATGGCCTATTCAGAGCCCAGTTTTCAGTCTATACAAATACCATAAAAGGTCTGCATCCTGGAAAATCTCTTCCAATTTGAATAAGCCTGAATTCTTTTACAGAGGAGTATAAGTTAAAATGGCAACATCCAGGTGTGCTAAGTTGATCAAAAACTATCAAAATACACTATCTATATAAATAAGGAGTAGAAAATAAACAATACTAGGGATTTCTTTTAGTTTTGCATAGTACTTCTCTCATTGTAAAAAAATGTACCAAAAGAGCATAATCGTCTTCAGCATGTTATATACTGCAAGTAGTTCAATAGACAGGAAACAAAAGATGCATATGCAGAAAACAAATGTACTGTTTTGCCAACACATATGCAAAAATTCTGCATCTTTAAAAATAGGAGCTACACAGACAATCAATAAAAAGAGTAGCAAAGATATTAATTTTTAAAAAATTCCATGTTGCACTGCAAGTCTTGCATGAAAATCTGCATGTCCTGCACATATTAAATGTTTTTTTTTAAAGTAAAAATGAATTGAAGGAAATATGCACATGCCGTGAAAAGATAATATAATATGTGGTGTGAATTTTTTTTACATTTATAGGGCCCTGCTCTAATTATCTGAGCTGATATCTTCCAAGTGTGACTTGAAAGAATGCTTTGAACTGATCAACAAATTAAGATAAAAAATTGGGGGAATTACAGCAAACATGGCACTTCTTTAATCAAGTTTATCTCTACAGCATGAATAAGTTACCACTAACTGGAATTAACTGACATGTATGAAGGACATATGGCATATCATCCTAATTAAATTAGTAAATGCATTTTAAAATATACTGTGTAATTTTGATGAAAATTAACTCACATCTTAAACAGAATGATTACAAAATGTAGAATTCATAAAATTGTATGGATGATACAGTAAGAAAGTCTACATTTATCAGTTGTGTTCTCATAAATCAAAAACAACAATAATTCCAAAGGTTCAAATGTTCTGGTGAGGTAGCCCTTCCTTCTACTCTCAACAACAGGCAAAAAGCAAAACATAGATTTTTCAAGAATGGTGCCCATAATGTTGTGAGTTATAATATGCAATAAATTCATGTCAATTGCAAGGTAGTGCACATCTAGTTGTTTACAGCTGATGCCATCAGCATATAAAAACAAATTCCAAAAAATGGGCAGAACAATGGACAGAAACCCAAAACAAAACTAAAAAAATAATCTAAATGCTACAAAAACATTTTTCAATGCTCCTAAAATAATTTTTCATGACAACCAAAACAACCCCATAAAAGTTTTTTCATGATTCTTTTTCCCAATCTTGCCACCTTTCTCCGTATGTTCTGGCACTGCTTTCCTGCCTCCCTTTCTGGTTACAGATAGGTCAATGTCTCCCTTTATTTCTACCTGTAAATCTCAGTCCTATCTCTCAAACTCTTCTTCTGATGGATCTTTGAACACTATGAAAGCAGAATACAGGAGTCAGGTGGAGAAGTTTGTTTATTGGTGCAGAATGAACTGTTTGCAACTTAACCTCAGCAAAACCAAGGAGCTTAACCGATTAACTTTTGCAACACCAAAGATCCTCTATGACCGGTCACTATTTTTGGAATGAATATAGAAGTGGTGCATTGTTACAGGTACTTGGAGGTATACATCATTATCAAGCTGGACTGGTCTCATTACACTCAGCTATATAAGAAAGGGCAGAGAAGAATGTTTTTTTCTTGGGAGTCTGCAGTCCTTTAATGCGGGTAGTGACATCCTTTATCTGTTCAACAACTCTGCCAAGTCAGACTTTTTCTTTCTTTTTAGTCATTCTGTGTTCAGACCATATTGTATCTGTGTGTTTGAATGTGTGTAGGTATTTATTTATTTAATGAGCTTCTGTAAAAAGCCATATTTCTTCCCATGGACAGATAAAGATCTATCTATCTGTCTGTCTGTCTATCCTATTTTTTTAATCTTACTCACTTGGAAATGTCCATATCTCCAACTAATGCAGTGTTCTTGGAATCCATTAATCTCTCTCATCTCAACAATGAAAACACTTAATATTTTAAACAAATTGACATAACAATTATTTTCTTCCCCTTCATTTATGTAGGTTGATGATTTTGACTCTGCTGCTGGGGCTGTTTTTCAGTGCTCATGTTTTTTTATGATCCATAAAAAATGGATCACAAAAAAGAATCATTATTATAGATCTGTAACCCTCTCTCACCTAGGTTGAGATATTTAATTCTGACTCTTCCATCAGAAAGTGCCAGAATCACAGAGGTGCCAGCTGCATTTTCCTCCCATTACCAATGTTGTTGTGGAGGCATTTTCTTTCCTTGGGTCTATCATGTTGGTGTCTGCCTTTCTTGTCAGTTTTTCCTCCTTATTGTGTTGTTGTGCAGTGAGTGCTGCTATAGCCATAGAAACTGGTCAACATATGACTCCTCAGGTACATTATTGTATAAAAGATACATGGTTGTCATAGCATTCTTGTTGATGCTTTGTGAGAAGAAAGCAGGAGTAGAGTTTATCCACACAAGGAGTAACATTCTGGTATGTCTGGGAAATTATTTTGAAAGTGGGAGCATTTTTTTTTATTTTATTGATTTTATTCGAAGAAACAACATTCCATACAATCATGTCAAACTTAACAAATATTAATTCAACCTTTGCCCAAGAGAAAGAGAGGAGAGACTACAACATGAGCAAATTTTTGAAAACAAAAAAGAAAAGAGAATGTCCTTTTATCCGATATAAATGCTTACTCTGAGATTAGATTAATTAGATCTTGCCATATTTAAAAAAAGGTTCTGAACAGATCTTCTAAGTGAGAATTACATTTTTTCCAATTTCAAATAGTATAGAACATCCATTACCCTCTGACTTATAACAGGTGGGCTGAGCTTCTTCCAGTTGAGCAATATATGTCTATGTGCTAGTAGTGTGGTATAAGCAATTACAATGATTTTGTCCTTCTCCACTTTAACCCCATCCGGGAGTACACCAAACACAGCTGTTAATGGGTTAGGAGTGCTTGTGACACCAAGGCTGTCTGATAGACATTCATAGATTTTTGTCCAGAATGATGTTAATTTGGTGCATGTCCAAAACATGTGGCCCAGTGAGGCAGCAACTGAATTGCAAAGTTCACAGGTTGAATCTTGCCCTGGATATACTTTGGACAATTTTAAATGAGATAAATGTATTCAATGAAAGATTTTAAATTGGATGATTGAATGCTTTGTGCATATGGAGCACGAGTGTATTCTATACATGGGTGACCTCCATTCATTTTCAGAGATGTTAAGGGAGAGATCCTTTCCCCAATATTCCCTGGGAACTTTAAAAGGAAGAAACTTTAAAAGGTTTTTATGTATTGTTGAGATGCTGAGTCTTCAAGACTGATCAGTATTGCCCCTGAAACAGAATGGTGAAATGGGTGGGAGATGAGGAAAATTAGGCAGGTTTCTTTTAGCAAAGTTTGATTTGAAAGTAGTGGAAAAATTTTGTTCATGGGAAGTTATATTTGAAGTGTGATTGTTCATAAGATGCAAAGACATTATGTATATATAAATCTCTAACAGTTTTAATCCCAGACATTTACATACATTAAATACTATTTAGGTTTAAGAGGGTAGAAATGGGTGATTATCATGTAAAGGTGCAACAGATAAGAGCTCTTCTATCTTAATGTGTTCCTACATTGTTTCAATATTCTAAGTGATTAATGGAAAATTGGCTTATCAGTTTATTGACGATAATTTGTAATTACTGAGGCACAAACTAGGGCATATAAAGACATACAGCAAAATTTTATAAATATTGCCAACCAGACTTGTATATATTCAATTTATGTTGATGTCCAAGTCTTTTTAGCTTGTATATTTGTCACCCAGTAATAAAATTGAAAGTTAGGTAGTTCCATGCCCCTTCTGCTTTATGTTGTTGTAGAGTTGCCCTTTGGATGCGTGGGAGCATTTTTAATATGTGTTTACTTCATCAAAGACAGAGCTTTCATGTTTGTTTACTAAATATTTTGGTAACAGTGAGTCTTAATCATTGTTGATTGGTGAAACTCACTAAAGAGATTTTCTCAGTGAATATTTTGTGTTCGACAGTGACTATGTTCAATGAATATTTTTCAAGAAATTAGTTGTGCAGGTGTTTTCTTCTTTTTGATGTACAGGTACATTGGAAAGAAGAGGGATGTCCCAACTGTTCCAAAAGCCACAAAATCAAACGATGAAACAAGCCAGTCCAGTATGTGTCCCTAGTTTTGATCTTTGTGAGTGCAATGGTCTACATTTTATTTACTTATTGCTAGTCTGTGGCCATTTTTGTATTTTGTTTGTGGTATTCGTTCCATCTGCATTTGTTGTTGTTTGAGGCACGGTGCCGCAGTGGTTAGCACTTCTGCTTCACAGCTCAGAAGAGATTTTTGGTGTCAATAATTAATCCAGCATAGCTGTCAGACACTTTCCTAGCCTTCTGGGACACTTAAAAGACCATTGCACCATTATAATCCACTAAAAAATTAGTTCTGTTCTAAATTCCCCATTAACTTCAGTGCATTTTGCAGAGATTAGGGAGGTTCCTGAAGATTTCTTTGATTTTGTTAAAATTGTATCAGATGAGGCATTATTATAAATTGTTGGTTATGGAGGCTGTATGGCAAATTGTAGTTCTTATTATCTGCACAAGAAAAAAAGAAAGAAGAAAAAGAATATTTTAATTTAAATCTCCAATGGAGATATAAATTCTATGTTGAATTCGACATCAGTGCACAAGCATGGACAACAACTTCCTGGCTGCATGTGTGAATCTGCCAGCATTTGAGTTACTTGTATTGGGGACTTAATCAGTAAATTGTACAAAAATATTCTGTTTTGAAATTCACTGTTTTTTAATTACATGTTTTTCAGGTTTCAAAAATTCGTACAGTGTGTTCTTTTCAAAATATCTCAACAAGAATTGAATTTCCTGACAAATTTCTTTTAACAAACAGTTTACCAAATTTCAGCACACTGGGAGAGAAGTTATTTTATATGAACAGAAAAAAAAACAGGAAGCAAAACAATAATTTGTGCTTTTGCATTTTGTATGAACACACCTAAAATGATTGTTTAATTTGTTGTATTGAAAAAAACAAGAACACCTTTTTTGTTTTTACATTTGGCTAAGCTTTAAAAGAAAGAAAAACAAAAGGAGTATGGGAAAATAAAAATATATTTTTTTGGCTTCTGGATAAAGTTCTTTTTGTTATTAGATTTGTTAACTGAAAGTTTTTTGTCTTTAAGTGCCTCCTGTTCTTCTTCTGCAGCACCTGAGGTGTGTTATGTACTAAAGTATTTGTTATGCAGGTATCTTTTTGAAACATAAATGTCTTGAATACATGCGTTTTTCCATATTCTATAGTTTTTCTACACAAATATTCTGGTATTATCATTCATTTTTCATTTATTTTGTAATTTTGTAAAGTTTACTATTAACACTATCTTGTTTCTTTTGTTTACGGGATGATCTATTTAGGTTGGCACCCTGCCCGGGATTGGTTCCTGCCTTGTGCCCAGTGTTGGCTGGGATTGGCTCAGCGGGTTGGAAAATGGATGGATGGATGATCTATTTGGTATCATGTGACCACATCTGTTGCATTGCTGGCATCACTAGATTTAACACTATAAATATGGCAACAGTCTTAACACTTAGTATCCCTCTGTGGATAAATATGTGTTTCTCAAGTATTGACATACAGTAGCTTATTTTCCAAGAAGGCTCTAGTATTTCTGGTTCTTTTGACTTTCTCTGTGACTTCTACTTTTGGATAATGTCTTGCCCTTTGGTTTCTGTTTCATAGTTTTTTCTGATCTTTAGGTTTTGAACTCCTGGCTTCTCTTAACTGCATTTGTATGTCATTTCCTGGTCTTTTTGTTACTTCACTATAATTATCAGACACTATAAATGACTTATTAACCATTTTCAAAGTTCATTAAGAATAATATAACTTACGTAATTATTTCCCTTGTGATTAATATATTGAATTTATTATACAACATTAATCATTTTTGGGAGAGATCATCAGTTGGTTGTCTTGAATATTGGTGATCCATTTAGGAGAAATCAGTGATTAATTCTGTTGCCATAATAGGTTACTTGAGTCCTCATAAATGATTTACATTTTTCCCAGACTGTCCCAGGAGATCTCTCTGGATGCAGATCAATTTCAATAAAAATATTAGTTTATGTGGACATAATCTTAAAATAATCTTCATTTACTAGTTGCCAGTTTAGATTTAATAAGTAATGCTTACTGTGAAAAGTTCAAAAGCAAGTAGACCATGATAAAAAATAGAATATCACAGCTGCAATTTTAACTTGAAACAAGAAAGTGATTATCAATAAATGTAGCAATTTCCGAAACTTATTATAATGCAGTGTTGTGAAAAATAGTCAGGCGCCTAATGCTAGGAGATGATGAAGGATCTCCTTATAGAGTATATGAACACAACAAATGTCAATATGCAAGCTCATTTTACAGGACATGCAAGCTAAAATCTCCAGTATTAAGCCAGAACAATCACAGATAAAAAAACAGATGTTCTCCCTTCACTCCACTGTCTCCTGGCATAGCAATTAAATTGAAGTGTTGTGCAGAGAGATTACACTTAAATTAAAAATAACAAGACAAAACAATTGTTGGTGCCAGAGTACCTAGCAATTGCAGAACTTTCTGAAAATTCTGAGGACAACAATGTGATTACTTTTCTACTGAAAGCCTGGCTGAGGTGGTTGAAAGAATCTTCTCAGCATATGTGGACTTCATTAAGCCCCACATTTTCAATTGGCCGATTATTCAGTGATGTTTGTTGGTACAGGCCAGTAAAAATTCAGAGACAACACACATATCAAATTCTTTCCAGACTACTTTGTTGTGACATCTCAGAAAAATGTGCTTTGTCCTACGCAGCAATTACAGCGGCAGATGGTAATGATATATCTTTCCCTAATGGATTTATTGTTAATTTAAACTTTCATAATTTCATTCACTCCTTTGTTTGTTTTATCACAAAGGAAGAACATGAATGTACTGTATATGTGTGTATACAGTGGTGTGAAAAACTATTTGCCCCCTTCCTGATTTCTTATTCTTTTGCATGTTTGTCACACAAAATGTTTCTGATCATCAAACACATTTAACCATTAGTCAAATATAACACAAGTAAACACAAAATGCAGTTTTTAAATGATGGTGTTTATTATTTAGGGAGAAAAAAAATCCAAACCTACATGGCCCTGTGTGAAAAAGTAATTGCCCCCTTGTTAAAAAATAACCTAACTGTGGTGTATCACACCTGAGTTCAATTTCCGTAGCCACCCCCAGGCCTGATTACTGCCACACCTGTTTCAATCAAGAAATCACTTAAATAGGAGCTGCCTGACACAGAGAAGTAGACCAAAAAGCACCTCAAAAGCTAGACATCATGCCAAGATCCAAAGAAATTCAGGAACAAATAAGAACAGAAGTAATTGAGATCTATCAGTCTGGTAAAGGTTATAAAGCCATTTCTAAAGCTTTGGGACTCCAGCGAACCACAGTGAGAGCCATTATCCACAAATGGCAAAAACATGGAACAGTGGTGAACCTTCCCAGGAGTGGCCGGCCGACCAAAATTACCCCAAGAGCGCAGAGACGACTCATCCGAGAGGTCACAAAAGACCCCAGGACAACGTCTAAAGAACTGCAGGCCTCACTTGCCTCAATTAAGGTCAGTGTTCACGACTCCACCATAAGAAAGAGACTGGGCAAAAACGGCCTGCATGGCAGATTTCCAAGACGCAAACCACTGTTAAGCAAAAAGAACATTAGGGCTCGTCTCAATTTTGCTAAGAAACATCTCAATGATTGCCAAGACTTTTGGGAAAATACCTTGTGGACTGATGAGTCAAAAGTTGAACTTTTTGGAAGGCAAATGTCCCGTTACATCTGGCGTAAAAGGAACACAGCATTTCAGAAAAAGAACATCATACCAACAGTAAAATATGGTGGTGGTAGTGTGATGGTCTGGGGTTGTTTTGCTGCTTCAGGACCTGGAAGGCTTGCTGTGATAGATGGAACCATGAATTCTACTGTCTACCAAAAAATCCTGATGGAGAATGTCCGGCCATCTGTTCGTCAACTCAAGCTGAAGCGATCTTGGGTGCTGCAACAGGACAATGACCCAAAACACACCAGCAAATCCACCTCTGAATGGCTGAAGAAAAACAAATGAAGACTTTGGAGTGGCCTAGTCAAAGTCCTGACCTGAATCCAATTGAGATGCTATGGCATGACCTTAAAAAGGCGGTTCATGCTAGAAAACCCTCAAATAAAGCTGAATTACAACAATTTTGCAAAGATGAGTGGGCCAAAATTCCTCCAGAGCGCTGTAAAAGACTCATTGCAAGTTATCGCAAACGCTTGATTGCAGTTATTGCTGCTAAGGGTGGCCCAACCAGTTATTAGGTTCAGGGGGCAATTACTTTTTCACACAGGGCCATGTAGGTTTGGATTTTTTTTTCTCCCTAAATAATAAAAACCACCATTTATAAACTGCATTTTGTGTTTACTTGTGTTATATTTTACTAATGGTTAAATGTGTTTGATGATCAGAAACATTTTGTGTGACAAACATGCAAAAGAATAAGAAATCAGGAAGGGGGCAAATAGTTTTTCACACCACTGTATATATATATATTGTCACAAACTCGACACAGAGTCATAGAAAGGTTTGGGGCAGCCACCCGTGTAATTGATTTCCTGGCTGCAAAAGTTGTTTTTAAATGAATACTGCACTGATGTGCACACAACCGAGTCCAAGACAGAACTGAGGGAATAGGGAAAAGGTGCAGGCTTTTAAAGGGGAAGACAGGAAGTGAGATCATAGGGATCGGGCTCATGGTCTTCAGCCATTGGTTCGAGCCTGGACGTGACATCACAGGGGCCAGAGCCGGCAAGGCCTCCTTCCATAGGCTCGGTCCCAGAAGTGACATCAAGAGAACCAGGTGGAATCTCCCATGAATGGTTAACAGGAAAAGGAGAAAAAGAGTCAGTGCAATCTACCATATCCCGGCATGCCTCGGAACTGCCCTTACTCAAACCCTTTAGCTGCCTCCCATGCGCACGTGTGTGACAAGGCCCCCCCCTCAGCCCAGACCCGTCGGGTCAGGCGACCCTAACCGAGAGGTTGTGAACCCAAGAAAGAGCATCAGCATTGGCGTGGAGAGTGCCCCGGCGATGAACGAGCGAAAACTTGTACGGTTGTAGGTCAAGAAACCACTGGGTGACCCGCGGATTCAACTCCTTGTGTAGGGCCATCCACTGTAAAGGTGCATGGTCAGTGACAAGGGTGAATTCCCGGCCCAACAGGTAGTACCTCAGCTGAGTAATCGCCCATTTAATCGCCAAAGCCTCCCTTTCCACTGCTGCATACCTGGTCTCCCGGTCCAACAGTTTCTGGCTCAGGAATATGATGGGGTGTTCCACACCATCGACATATTGGCTCAGCACGGCCCCCAGGCCTGTGTCCGAAGCGTCCGTCTGGAGGGTGAAAGACAAACAAAAGTTTGGTGCCATCAAAATAGGTGTGGACATAAGGGCCTGCTTCAAGTCACTAAATGCAGCGCCTGTCTTCTCAGTCCATACCACAATGTTCAGGGCCCTCTTCTTTGTCAAATCAGTCAAGGGCGCCGCTCTCTCCGAGAACCGGGGCACAAACCGGTGGTAGTACCCCGCTAACCCGAGAAAGGCTTGGACCTGCCGCTTGGTTCACGGATGGGGCCATTTCAAAATGGCATCTACTTTGGAGCACTGTGGCCTCACAGTACTCCGACCCACCTGGTAGTCTAAATATTTGGCTTTGCTCAATCCAAAGAAGCATTTCTTGGGATTAATCCGGAGCCCAGCCTTCCCCAGCATCCGCAATACTGCTTGGACATGCTGTAGGTGTTCCCTCCAAGTGCTGGAATAGATGGCAATGTCATCCAGGTAGGCAGCACTGTATAAGTTATGAGGCCAGAGCATTTTGTCCAACAGACGCTGGAAGGTTGCTGGAGCCCTGTGTAACCCAAATGGAAGGACACGATACTGTCAGTGTCCGCTAGGGGTGCTAAACGTGGTTTTAACCTTCGTGGAGTCCGTTAAAAGAACCTGCAAGTACCCCTTTGTCATGTCCAGTGTGGTCAAATATTGAGCCTGCCCAAGCCTCTCGGGGAGGTCGTCCACTTGTGGCATTGGGTAGGCATCGAATTGGGAGACTTGATTAAGCCGACGGAAGTCATTGCAAAACCGTCAACTCCCCATCAGGCTTAGCGACCAACACAATGGGACTGGACCAGGGACTATGACTTTCCTCGATTACACCTAGTTCCAGCATGTGCTTGATCTCAAGCTCCACTTCAGCCCTTTTTGCCTTGGGAAGACAGACGGGCATTCTCGGACAATAACCCCAGGCTCTGTCACAATGTTGTGCTCAACCACAGAGGTCCTTCCGGGGTTTTCACTCACTACCTCCCGGACAGACCGGATAACTGTTTCCAGCTCCCACCGTTGTCTGGGACTTAAATCCGCACCAAAGTTAAGGCTAGCCGTGTGAGCAAAGAGTGAGCGGGGCTGGCCGGAGGAGGGATCGGGATCCCTGTCCTTCCACGGTTTCAGCAGGTTCACATGATAAACCCGCTCCCTCGGCCGACGATTGGGTTGACTCAACCAAATAGTCAACGAGTCCTTTCCTCTCCTTAACTTCATAGGGGCTTTGCCAATGTGCAAGCAACTTAGAGTGGGAGGTAGGCACTAGGACCATGGCACGATCTCCCGGGCGGAACTCCTGGAGAGACGTCCCGCGGTCGTAATATTGGACCTGTGCTGCTTGGGCCTCTTCCATGTGACTTTTAGGGAGGGGCTGAATTTTTCCAAATCTATCGCGTAATTGCGCGATATACTCCAGTATGTTTGTAGAGGGAAGAGCCTCTTCTTCCCATCCTTCTTTTAGGATATCTAATATCTAATATGATCCCAGTTCCTTCCATCCTCGCTGACCACCTTTTGCAGCATTTGTTTGAGAGTTTGATGGAACGTCTTTACCAAACTGTCGGTTTGAGGATGATACACCGCGGTCTTTAAATGCTTTATTTTCAGTCACTTGGCAGTCTCCTTGAACGTCTCTGAGGTGAAAGGCGTCCCCTGGTCCATCAATTCTTCCTTGGGGATACCAACATGCGCAAAGACCCCTAGTAATTCCCGTGCGATGACTTTAGAAGTGGCTTACCGCAACGGAACAGCTTCGGGGTATTTGGTAGCATAATCCACGAGGACTAAAATGTACTTGTGTCCTCGGGCTGAGGGCTCTAGAGGTCCGACTAAATTGACCCCAATTCTATGGAAGGGAATATCAATCAGGGGAATAGGAACAACAGGAGCATGGTCCTTTCTAGGAATTTGTCGCAATTGACACTCCGGGCAGGATGTGCAAAAGCGACGAACCTCCTCATTGATTCCCGGCCAGTAGAAACGGAGCTTGATCCGCTCCAGAGTTTTCTCGGTGTCCAAATGGCCACCTAGGAGGTGGGCGTATGCTAACTCACAGACCTGCCGCCGGAAGGTCCGTGGGATTAGCAGTAGCTGCCTCTCCTGCCCGTCATGCTCAGCTACACGATACAGAAGGTCATTTTCTAACACAAAGTGAGGACCCTGTGGCATCGACTGGTTAGTGCGCTGGCCGTTGACTAGGACCACTGCATTTTTTGCAAACTTCAGGGAATCATCACTCCACTGCTCCCTTTTAAAAGAAGCCGGTGTCTCTCTAAATTGGAACCGCAAAAGGGAGAGAGGGTCTGGGCCGACCTCAAGGGGCGTGGTTTCCTCCCATTCCGTCTCGGCACTGGTGGATGACGTATCAGTACACAATGGCCCGGGAGTTGCCACGTCACTCAGGGAGGCCACTTCATGTCTCTCTGCCGGCTGATTACATGGCATGGAGGCAGCGTGAGACGGCTCATTCCCATCTGTAACGAGGCCCAAGTCAATCCCAGGAGTGGTATGTGTCTCACCGCTTTTAATTTTGACCAGTCCCGCCCTAGTATCACTGGGTGTGGAGGATCTGGGAGGACCACCACGGTTAATTTCTGAACCGATCCTCTGTAATTGATGACACAAGCGGCGGACCTGTACCAGTGGACACAGGTTATACCGGTCTTAAATTTTAACCACTGTTGCGGTAGCACAAATCGGCGGGCAATAATGGAAATGTTGCTGCTGGAATCGAACAAAGCAGTAGTTTTATATCCGTTTACGATCACCACGCCTGTGTGAGGGACAGCCAACGGATTAGTCCGAGCACACCAACCCCTCCTCACCCTCTACCTGCATTCCTCCTCATTCCCAAGCGGTTTGCGCGCCTGCGACTTCGGGGACGATGGCACAAGCTCTGGGTTGTGCAGGGGGGGGGGGGGGGGGGGCGCTAGGTTTTGGGACGTACTCCAGTTGAGTTCGACCAAGGGACGGTTCAGCTCGCTCCCCCAGATTGTGAGGCCGTCATTTGTGTCTCTACGAGCTCTATGAGCTCTGCCATATTCTGGAACTGTTTACCCCAGACCGGCTGGGTGAAGCCACGGGGTAGTGTTTTCAGGAGCTGGTAGCAGGCCACCTGCTCTATTACATGGGAGGGCTTGTTTTCCTTTTGCCGTAGCCACTGCCCAACCTTTGCCCTTAAGGACCAGGTTTGTTGAGGGGTCGGCCGCTCTGGGTCAAACCTCCAGTTTCTCAATCTATTCACCTGCCAGTCTGGGGCACCCCTAGGTGGAAATCGGGGCTCTGGCTTCACAGGGAGGCGGGCACTCTCCTCCAAGAGCAGCATAATAAGCCCCTTTGGCCTCCCCCTTCCAGAGCAACCCAATTCTATGAGCCCCTCTTGCACACTCCCTGGCCTGCCTAGGTTGCCTCATGAAGCATGCTGGGCGCAGAGCTCGTACCGGGTCACTCCGAAACATGGGACACTCTCCCCGCCTGAAAACTCGGCCCCGATACGCTCCCACTTGGGTGTATTGCAGGTCCTGTCCCCTTCTCTTCTGGGACTTCTCCATTCTGCTGGCTACGCCAATGTCACAAACTCGACACAGAGTCATAGAAAGGTTTGGGGCAGCCACCCGTGTAATTGATTTCCTGGCTGCAAAAGTCGTTCAAGACAGAACTGAAGGAATAGGGAAATGGTGCAAGCTTTTAAAGGGGAAGACAGGAAGTGAGATTATAGCGATCGGGCTCATGGTCTTCAGCCATTGGTTCGAGCCTGGACGTGACATCACAGGGGCCAGAGCCGGCAAGGCCTCCTTCCATAGGCTCGGTCCCAGAAGTGACGTCAAGAGAGCCATGTGGAATCTCCCCTGAATGGTCTACAGGAAAGGGAGAAAAAGAGTCAGAGCACTCTGCTCTGCCACATCCCGGCATGCCTCAGAACTGCCCTTACTCAAGCCCTTTAGCTGCCTCCCATGCGCATGTGTGTGACAATATATATGTATATATATATATATATATATATATATATATACCTGTATATAAACTGCTCAAAAAATTAAAGGAACATTTTGAAAACACATCAGATCTCGATGGGGAAAAAATCCTGCTGGATATCCATACTGATATGGACTGGGTAATATGTTAGGAATGAAAGGATGCCACATCATTTGATGGAAATGAAAATTATCAACCTACAGAGGGATGAATTCAAAGACACCCCGAAAATCAAAGTGAAAAAATGATGCAGCAGGCTAGTCCATTTTGACGAAATTTCATTGACGCAACTCAAAATCATACTCAGTAATTTGTATGGTCCCCATATGCTTGTATGCATGCCTGACAACATTGGGGCATGCTCCTAATGAGACGACAGATGGTGTCCTGGGGGATCTCCTCCCAGATCTGGACCAGGGCATCACTGAGCTCTTGGACAGTCTGAGGTGCAACCTGGTGGCGTCGGATGGACCGAAACATAATGTCCCAGAGGTGTTCTATTGGATTTAGGTCAGGTGAGTATGGGAGTAAGTCAATGGTATCAATTCCTTAATCCTCCAGAAACTGCCTGCATACTCTTGCCACATGAGGCCGGGTATTGTCGTGCACCAGGAGGAACCCAGGACTCACTGCACCAGCATAGTGTCTGACAATGGGTCTAAATATTTAATCCCGATGCCTAATGGCAGTCAAGGTGCCGTTGTCTAGCCTGAGAGGTCTGTGCATCCCTTCATGGATATGCCTCCCCAGACCTTATAGGAAAGTGCCTCAGACCTTTACGGGTTTTTCTCCTTTTGAATTATTATAGGGTAGACAACCCTGTGGTCTACTGGATATGTTAAAAGAAGGCTGGGAAAAAGTGGTCCTTCCCTCCTCTAATATTTTGGAATATGTCACAATTAGGCAATAGATTGGCTAAAATTAGACCCACTTTAAAAGAACATTTAGGAAAAGCTCAAGCAGCATAGGCATGATATTATAATAGAAACACCACCCTCTGGGAATTCCACCTGGGGGATCATGTTATGATGCTAGTTCCCACTTCCCATTCCAAATTGTTGGCACATTGGCAAGGCCCATATGAATTTAAGGAAAGAAAAGGTCTCGTCAATTTTTTGGTTAAACAACCTAATCGTCGACCAAGTGAACATGTTTATTATATCAACTTGCTGAGAATGTGGAAGGACAGGGATAGTGAGCCCGCCTCCAGACAGCCATGTTCCCTTTTCATTGAAAATCTGCACCTTAATTTCTCACCCGATTTGACTTAGGAACAACAACAGGAGCTGGAATCAGCCATCCTGTCTATTCTGGAAGTGGCAAGCGAGCAACAAGGCCGCACTGCTCTGATTGAACACGATATAGTTACTGACCCAGGGGTAATTGTCAGAGAATGCCTTTACTGACTTCCCAAGGCAAAGAAAGTGGAAGTGGAGTTGGAAGTAAGATGTATGCTGGAACTGGGAGTGATTGAGGAAAGTCACAGTCCCTGGTCCAGTCCTATTGTCTTGGTTCCAAAACCTGATGGGTCATGGAAGTTCTATAACGACTTCCGACGACTAAATCAGGTCTCCAAACTTGATGCCTATCTGATGCAGGGAGTTGATGATCTCCTTGAGTGGCTAGGTAACACACAATTCCTAACTGCACTTGAAATGATGAAAGGGTACTGGCACATTCCCTTAACGGAGTCCACCAAAGAAAAAAACACGTTTAGTACACCCAGTGGGCACTGGCAGTTTGCAGTCCTTCCATTCGGGTTGCATGGGGCATAAGGGACCCTTCAACTTCTGGTAGACACACTGTTATGGCCCCCACAATTTCTATAGTGCCACCTACTTAGATGATGTTGTCATTTATTCCGGCACCTGGAAGGAGCATGAACTGCAGGTTAAGGCTGTTCTCACTACACTAGCACCAGCAGGTCTTCGTATTAATCCAAAGAAATGTTTCCTTGGATTGAAAGAAGCCAAATATTTAGACTACATGGAGGAAGGGGGAATAGTTAAACCACAGTGCTCCAATATGTATGCCATTCTCAATTGGCCCCATCCGGTGAATAAGAGGCAGGTACAGGCTTTCTTAGGTTTAGTGGGTTACTACCTCCGGTTTGTTCCCCATTTTTCTGAGAGGGCTTTACCCCTAACTGACTTGACAAAGAAAAGGGCACCGGTAAAAGTGGTTTGGAACGATAAGACTGAATCTACATTTGGTGACTTAAAGATGGCCCTGACGTCAGCATCCATATTGAAAACACCTAACTTCTCTTTTTCTTTCTCTTTTCTCTTTTCCAGGACTGGGTGCCATGTTGAGCCAATGCATCGGTGGTGCTGAACACCCCCATTATGAACCTCAGCCTGAAACTGTTAGACCAGGTATGGGGCAGTGGAGTGGAAGCTTTGGTGATCAAGTGGGCTGTGACTCAATTATGTTACTACCTTCTGGAGTGAGAATTCACATTGAACGGACCATGCTGCATTGCAATGGATCCATCGGCAATCGAATCCTTGTGTCACTAGATGGTTTTTGGAACTTCAGTCTTACAGATTCCAGGTCATTTATCATCGAGGTTCCCTGCAAGCCAATGCTGATGCCCTCTCTCACATTTACGACCTCTCGGTTCAGGACGCCAGACCCGATGGGTCTGAGCTGAGTTGGGGGGTCATGTCACACATTCACACTTAGGAAGCAGCCATCAAGTCCTAAGGTGAGTGATATTTCGTGAGATGAAGGGTTGGTTATGTGCACTGATGTCTCTCTGTCTTTGTCTACAGAAATAAAGAAGAAAAATCATAATTCATTTACCTTGTTTCCGGGCTCACAAAATGGTCCTGATCTCACACCACATAATATCTGTGATGTCACTTCCGGCTCCTGTACAGTGATGTCACTTCCAGCCAATCCCGATGACATCACTTCCAGCCATTCCCAATGACATCTTTTTGGTTATGTCATTTCCTTCCACCATGTTTTTTTGATCACTTTGTAAATGTCATGAAAATGACTTTATGTGTCAATTGTGATCATTTTTTTTTTTATTTTGACCATATTTTCTTCTTTGTCTGTCGGACAATATATGGGGTTATATATTTATATATATATATTAAAAGAAAGCACAAACACAATCTTTAAGAGTTGGGGAATCCGTCCCCGTATACGGTAAGAACTGGTGTTTTTAGTTATCTGGTCAGTCATGAAAAAATCAATACAGCCCATAGGAATAGTGATCGGCGGACATTTTATGCTGTGGGGACGGAAATGGAAAGGGAATGCTGGGAAAGGAGCCACTGGGGTAGATGGGACATGCTGACATCATCATCGGGGGACCAGAGGGAAGGAAGAAACCAGAAGTGGCTTGTTCTGCTGGCTAGGGTTTTCGGGTGAATTCAACGCGGCGTTTTCTCATCTTTCTTGTCTGAACAAAGAGAGAGTGGTTAGTACACTGCCATCGTCCCCTGATGTGCGATTTCACACTGCTCGTTGGGTCTTTAAACTGCTCCCTAAACACTTGTGCGTGACAATATTTATATATATATATATACAGTGTATATATATATATATATATATATATATATATATATATATATATATATATATATATATATATATATATATATATATATATATATTTATGTATTGGTGTATTTATAGAGGTTGTACAGCACTTTGGTCGACTTCTGTTGTTTTAAATGTGCTGTATAAATAAAATTGACTTGATTTGACTTCACTTCTTACAGTTTTAAAATATTCAATGATTCCTTTAGTCTAGGGGTATTTGTAGGGGATTTATCACATATTTTGGAAGGGATATTTGGTTGTGCCTGTTTCTAGTTTTCTTAACCTTTGCTTTTGATTTCTCTCACAGTTTTTAGCCAATCCGTCAGTAGCTTCATGCAAAGTTTGGGGATTGGAATTAAATAATAACAGGATGGGTGTCCTTGACTGCATGTGGTTTAAAAAATTTAATTTTGAATTTTTTCAAGAATCTAAATTGTTCAAAAATATGTACCTAGTCTTTGTGAAAAACAATATTTCATTGTTGCTTCAATATCTGGCAGCCTTATGAACAGAAAGATGATAATTCTTATGCTCTACAGATTATACACTAAAATACTGGACATGTGGTCTAATCAGCTTGGTAGGTTTTGTTACCTATTAACCAAGATTCACAGTTAAAAAGTAACAAATTTCTCAACCCTTTCCAGTTTGCAAAGGTGTCAATCAAGATTGTCCTCTTTTGCCTTTAATTTCTAATGTCGCTCTTTAACCCTTGGACATTGCCCTTCACTACAACTCCCAAAATAAAACTTCATCCATCCATTTTCCAACCTGCTGAATCCGAACACAGGGTCACGGGGGTCTGCTGGAGCCAGGCACAAGGCAGGAACCAATCCCGGGCAGGGTGCCAACCCACCGCAGCCAAAATAAAACTTTCCTTTGCTACAGATATTTTCATCTTCCTTGGGAATACCCTGTCTGATGTGCCACATGTACTTAACTTATTTTGTTCATTTTAAAATTTATCTCGTTATAAAATTAATGGAGCTAAATATGCAACCTCTTTCTGTAAAACTCTTTTCTTGCCAATGTAGTTTACCTTCCTACATCTCAGTCATTTAATTTAAATATATTGGTATTAATATCTATCCTTTACTGTCTGATTTGCCCACTGCTAGCATTACCTCCTTGAACCTAGGACATTGATAGTCATGAAATTGAGATGGACTGGACAATGAGGGAACAAAACAGTTGGAGTAGGTGCAAATTATTAATCCAGTATCCAAACAATAATTATAGTGTTGTGCAGTTCTTCATTAAAAAATAAATAAATAATCCTAATAAAAGCAATGTTGGTGGAGGTTAAAATTCAAATAAACAATCCATGAATAAAATCAAGGACAAACCCACACTCCGGTTCTGTCCCCTAAAACCACTTGTGGGCCTCAGTGCCTCCTTCCAAACTGATGCTTAACCTTTACAGTCTCCTCAGCAAGAAGAGACATCCTCCAGCAAGTGCAGCTAACACTTAAACTGGTTTGTGTCCTCAGTGTCTGCAAGTACCCTGCAAGCCCTGCTGTTTTCTCCCGCCTCCATCCTTTGACATCCACTGTAATTTCCAGGAGCAGTTAGTCACTCCTGTTCCCAGAACACTCAGCAAGAGCGAAATTACCCTGTGAGCACCGTCTGCTTGCTCCACACGGTACATGCCCCTGACAGCTTGCCTCCACTCAGTAACATTGGCTCTACCTCAATCCTGGCATGCTTCACTTTATCTCTTTTGTTCTTACCTTAATCTATGGATTTTTCTTCTCCTTTCTCCTTTTTCCTGTTCTTTCTTGACCTCCTGTCTATACTACTCAGGTTCTTTTATACAAATATGTGGGTAGGTGCCTTTGATTCTGCTTTTGTATTTGGTTTTGGTAAAAAGATATAACAATATTTCATGAAAAGACCTGGCTAACAACTCTGACAGTCCTCTATTCCTAAATGAAACATTTGCTCGTCTCTGCTTTTCACTTAATATCTGATTGTTCAAATAGAGACAACATTCATTCTAGCCTGAGAACAATAATTACTTAACTGAAATCAGTTATAGCCTTCCACAGGAGACTTATTTAAATATTAAAAATAATTATAGCTTTAAGAGTACATACATAAGTTTGACGGATATTTTATTCTAATTAACACAATAAGATTAGAAGTATGGGAATAATGTTATTTTTTGTGATCAAATTGTTATTAGCAATAAAATACCAAGTGCAAACCAGGTGCATTACACCAAAACCCAAAATTTCCCCAATGGATTCACCATCCTCAGAATAACACACAAACTGACCAGCAAAATGTATCTTCAGGATGTTAATAATTTTTAAATGATTTCCATAAAACTCAACTTACTACCCAGGTATACTTGACAAAAACTTAAAATACATCAATCCTAATAAAAACAAAACCTGAATAACTTAACCCCAAAATAAAAGTTAACTTAGTGCAAATGGCATTTGCCTTAAAAATTAAAACACAGAAACAAAAAGAATAATATAACTGAATATTAAACATATTCATAAAGGATTCAAATAGAAACTGACATGCATTAATCCTTAATAAGATGTCTACCATCCTTCAGTGATAGAATCTCTCTCCAAACCAGCCAACTATTGATTTCCTCCAACTTTACCTCCTACAAAGCTCAGTCCAGTTTGTCCTTTTGGTGTGCTGGCCTCTCACTTACTGGGTTCATCTTTTCAAAGCCCTGGCCTTTCTCCCACTCAGATAATCCTTATAGTGCTTGGTTTCTTCTTTTCAGTATTCTGGCCTCTCACCTGTTGCAACTGTCCACAAACTTATTGCACTCAGCACTGTTCATCTGCACACAACCATTCTCACACTGTTTTGCATGGTGTTAGTTCTGCTCTCTCACTCGGTCACTTTTTTCTTTCTAATTCAAATCACTGGTCATTTTCTCTGAATAAGTGAGTTGTTAGTTCATTAAGACACAACATAGACTGGTATCTGCACCATTTGCTTAAGACAAGCTGTTTCCGATACTATCCACATTTAATGAAATGTACTGCTCCTGAAGAAATCAAGGAAACCAAATTTTTAAGGCTATTAGATATCACACAACATCCATGATATAAGCTGATCCTGGTGTACAGGTGCAGTATGTAATAATTGAGCAAAATTAATGCAACAAAACCACAAAATTTTTAAAGCCTTTGTGAATTTAAATACCTGAGGATATGACAGCAAATGAAATTGAGAAACTAACTAATAAAGAGCATTGGGGTAAGTGGGCAGGATTTATGTTGATATCTTTGGTAGAAGTAAAATGACACTATGAACATGTGTGGTGTATACTGTATGATGGAGCTTCATCATCCAAAACTCTTAATGACTCTAAGAAACATATTCCTGGCCTAACAATATTATAATGCTTTTGAAGCAATATAGGGTTTTATGCAATTGATCAATATACTTTCAGCTCTAGACACCTTTATGTCTTTCTGTATGTCTGAAAAGGCCAGGCATTCCTCCAAAAGTTTTCTCTTAGTTACTGGTCATCCTGTTTTGATTTCATTATAGGCTTCAGTTACTAATATTATGAAACAATTGTCAAAGATTTGACTTGTGAGTGAAAACATATGAACAAAGATCAGAAAGATACTTGCAAAATCAATTTGGAACTTTTATTACATATTAGCAATTGTACTGCAAAGCAAATTTCTGGTAAAATGAACATTGTTTCTAAAATGCTACAAGTAAAAGTTAAAAATATCCACAAGGAAGTACACCTGCTTAACCTTAGACCATTGCAATATTAAAACATTAGAACAGTCTACATGAAAACAGATTATTCATCCCAACAAGCATGTCAGTCCTATTCACCTAATTCCTCCAAACAACATTGAGTTGAGTTCTGAAAATCCTTAAAGTCTTTCTCCAACATAGTATGATCTCTCCCAGAACCTTTAGAAATGCATATTATGGTCATAAGATCCTACTAATTTTATCACATCTATGAAATAAATTCTATCCTGATTATTATAAATACAAAATCTATACAGAATTTTCTTCTCATTGGTGCTTCAACATACTGTGCTAAGAAATGTTCAAAAACTTATTTTCTTCAGCTCTGCTGTTGGTAAGGTTAGTTTAATTAATTTACTGGTAATTAAAGTCCTCTAAGGCTATAATCCATCCATCCATTTTCCAACCCGCTGAATACGAACACAGGGTCACGGGGGTCTGCTGGAGCCAATCCCAGCCAACACAGGGCACAAGGCAGGAACCAATCCTGGGCAGGGTGCCAACCCACCGCAGAAGGCTATAATATCTCCTATAAAATTAATTTTAAATAATTTTATAAAGATGAACACGGAAACTATTGTCTTCATTTGGAGGTCAACACTCTCAATATCAATCTTCTATAACTGATACTTTCAAACGTCCTCACTAAGATGTGGCTCATCATTCAATTGAAGGCGATATGCATTCAAAACATGTTTTACATGGGCAGCAGCTCTCTCACTGTTTCAGTTTTACTTATCTTTCTTAAATAATGTGGAACCGTATATGCAATACTCATTCCCATTTCACAGATTTAGGCAGGTTTCAGTTATTGCTTTAATATCAATATTATCTGCAGCTACATATTACTGACTTGTTTTGTTCATGATACACCTAGCATTAATTCAACCAAGTTTAATGTGTTACTCATTCTACTGACTTTTTGTCTATGAACTAGGAATTTCAAAGTTAATTTGTTTATTTGTATTTTTACTACTGTAGATCTATTTATGTAAAATTATAAACATGGTCTGTCCTAAACTCCCTGCATTATCCCATTCCCAAGTTTAAACAATCATCCACAAACATACTCATACAACTTTCAAGTATATTGGTACCCTTTTGGATAAAACCCAGGAATTAAAGTCAGAGAGAATGAAGCAAAAGTAAAAAACCTGTAATCAAAGAGATCTTTCATCAAAGATGTATTTATTACATATAAATGGAATTGCTATGGAGTGAAATCTCTTCTCAGCAGTCAGGGTGTCTCTCTGAGTCCACACAACATTCTTAGAACTTAATGGCACTCTTTCAAAAATAATTAAAGGAGGTGTATTAAGATACATGATCCTAAAATATTAAGGTGTACAATGCAGCTCTTGGAACAAAATTAAACTTGTATGTGAAATATTCTGGTTCTCCATTTCCACTAACGGCATGTAATAACTAAACTAAAAGTTGTTAATGTCTCATGAGCAATTATGTTTTGCACATACCACATTGGCAGCAATCAGTTCCTTTATTTTTAGCTACACTAATGCTTCAGCAAAAGAAAAGAATGCAGATCATTTATGTAAGCACACAAAATCTTGGAAAGTTGCCATGTGTTATAAAAAGCATGGCTTACAATAAATGACTTGTATTACAGAATGTGTGTACACCAATTACGAAAACGTCAAAGAAGCCTTACAGTTTTAAAATCTCCAGTGCTAAGCCACATTACTTTATGCTCACAATATAAGTATATGTTGTTTTATAGTAAACAATAATTTGTTTAATGTTGAAAATAGAGTTGTTTCCTGAAATTATGGACTTCACAATATTTAAAACAGCAAATAATCCACTGAAATAGTGTTACTTAGATGTTTACCATAAAAACATAAATTAACATGGCAAAAGAGTATTATGGGATTTTTCCATATTAGTAAAAGTTGCAAAAAAGCAATACTTGCAAAGACATGTTTATTTGGCAAAGGCAGATATCAAGGGTGATTTGCAATAATTTATTACATTATGACTATTCATGTTTTTTTCTACACTTAGGCATTGTAAATAACTTGATCAAAGTATGTGGCTTATAAATTCAGTGCTTGAGAACACCTGTTGCTGCAAGTTTATTGAGTTTCACAATCAATGAGTCATTTTAATTCAAATTGATCTCATTATTAATTGTTTTTTTCTCTTATTCTGCATTTATAAAAGAGCATTGGTGGGAGATTTATATTCATCAGAAATTTATCAGTGCTCACATTTTTAATATAGTTATATGTTCTTAACTCTTTTGTCATTTTCCTATTTGTTCACCTTTTGGTGTGGAGTTTGGTCAATTCAGTGAATCCTAAAAATAACAATTAACAATGAGTAGAGTTGGCATCAGAACAAATAACACTGAATAATGAAATGATGCATCTGCTTCAGTGTCAGATCCACTACCATGGTCACTAGTAAATAATGGCTTAAGTAGACAGAACACCTAGAAAAGCTGAATTAAAAACATTATAATAAAAGTGATGTTGATGAAAATCTTAAAAGACAACATAAAATAACACAGTATTTTCTCCAAGTAACAAATATAAATGTCACATTTTAATAAAATTTAGTAAATCCAATTTTGACATTTCTGTCACACATTTCATCATTCGGTGTTGTTTCCTTGCAGTCGCCACATGTTTTTGAAAAAAAAACCTGCAGCCAGATGGGTCACCCAAAAGTGAACTTTTGCCCTAAACGAATCAGAGGCAAGAACTCTCCACTAGGCCACACTACATGTTGTGCTGAGATATGACCTTTAAAAATATGACTATACTGGATGCATGATGGTTATTCATGGTGGTACAGTTGTTAGTGATGTTGCCTCAAAGCTCTGCCATCCTTGGTTGAAATCTTATTTGTCTGGATGGGTGCATGTTTTATCCCATGTCTATACTGGCTTTCTCTGAGTAATATTTAATGCACAAGTGACATTATCTAGATTAATTTATTTAAATATATTATATTATTTAACTTTAACTTAACTGGTCCAAATGAATGATCACGAGAAAGTGCACCCTAGACCAGACTGAGACAACCCCTATATTTAAATTCCATGAGAAACCAAAACCCCACTTCACCTTTGTCAATTAGTTCCTGTGTGTCCCTCAATATAACCATAATAAGCTGCAGTACTTTGCAGTCTTTAGTGGAATAAATGATAACGAAGAACGAATGAAAATATGCTTAATTCCATATTCCACAGGCAAAGGCATTTGAATATAACATTATGTTTTACTGGAAAGCAATGTACATCACTCTGACTACACTTTTTCTGATTACAATTTATAGCAAAACCACATACTAAATCAGCCTTCTTTGAAAGCTGGCATGGACCAAAAACAAGGATGTAATTGTTAAAAATTCATGTGGATGACTGCACAATACTTATTGAAACAATGAGGGTGTTATTAATATGAATGTACACATATTTAAAGAATTAAGTAACACAAAAATGTACAGTATATCATTTCCTATACTCAGTCATGAACTATCACTGTGCCTTTTGATTTTCAAATTGACAATTTATTTATAATTTGATATAATTACTACAAGTATATAGCCTACTACAAGTATATGGAATCCTAATTTAATGGAAATTATTATTTTGTTGCGTCTACACATAATTTCCCAACATAAAAATTACTATAAATGCTTCTGTTATTTTTCCGCATACTGTATTTTTGCAAATGTGTTTGTGTTCTATAAGCAGAAGCTCATACATTTTCTTAAGTTTACTTGTGAAGTTTTTATTCTTATGTTTACTTTTAAAGTGCCAAAATAAAAATCACCACAGTAATTTTAATAGATATGAATTAACAAATCATCTTTGTTTTTTAAAGTAATTCCAACACAAAGTCTGCAATACACTGTTAAAGCCCAAGTTTTTTTTTATGTTCTTACCATATTATTCCTTAAATATTTAATATTTTAATATTTAATGAAGAAATTATGCAAACTCAGCACTGTAGCTGTTACTCTTGAAATGTCTGAACTTTGCACAATTGACATTCACATTATGCATTTACTCATTATTAAAAATCATGCACAATTTATTAATTTTATTATCATTGCAAATAAGGTTTTGAAGATTTATTTTGCGGCTTAGTTTTAAAAATAATGAATTCATCAAGTGGAATGGTATAGAAATTGGCAAACATGCAATTTTTCAAAGAATCAAATGTGATTTAATTCATTAGGTTCACATAGCACAAAGATAACCCAAGCAGTGGCAGTTTGCAATGTTCTAACCATTGATCTTAGCAGCACAAGACATTTATGAAAATGCGGGAAGACAAATGGAAAACCCATGGTTTTGGAGCTGTTCGGCAGCATTAATCACTGTACTACTATGTCATCCATGTCACACATCTTTCCTTAATATTATCTCACACAGATTTTACCTGAACCATTAGAACTGATACAAATTGATGGCTGTTGATATTAACATAGGCAAACTAAATTCAAATCAAATTTATCCTTCTAAAATCCAATATATATGTCTTTTGTATCTTACTCCTAGGAGAACACATCTGTATTATATAACCAAAAAAATATATATAACAAACACACTAGATATACTGTACTCAATGGAATGGCTCTACATAAACTATGCTTCATATAGCATGCATTAGTGTAGTTTTGCACAATGAAGTTTCTTACATAAAAAATGTACATACTGCTGATAAGTAGGCATGGATTTTCTAAAGGTGCATTTCTAATGCATGTACAATATGTGTGTAACAATGTAATCTTTGGAAAAAAAGTGACAGATCAACAATTAACACTTGTTTATTTCTTTATCACAAGTTTTGCGCTAACCACTGATCAACTGTACACCATAAACTAGTCCAGATGCATATTCATTTCTTATGTTATGTAAAGAAGGCAAAGAGTGACAATTTCTATGTCAATGGGAAGACACCTATCAGGCAAAGGAATAAGGCTTAGTATTCTATATAAGGTATACATTTATTGTTACAGTTATTTCATTGATTAAAATGAACTTGATATGGTTCAAGCTGAACATTTAGATCTTCTCTAATAAATTACTATTACATTAAAGGGAAAAGTTTGTGAATGCCTTGTGACAACTAGTATGCTTTATGGGAGAAAGAGGTTGCTGATGAAGGAAGAACATTTATCAAATCTGAAATGAATAGAATTAGCTGTGGAGAATGTCACAGAGTGGGAAGAAAATGAACGCTGAGTTAAGAAAAGATTTTGGTCTCGTCCGTTGCGGGAGATGAACGTCTGAAGCTGAGCTCCGTTAGAAGTGGTGTTATTATTTCTTATTTTTCCGAGGTATCCTGTATTTATCCAACCCGAAGGTTCTGTTACAGTATATGCAAACATATATAAACATGGCCAGCAAGAAAGGGGGTCAGAAAGAAACGGAAAAGAAACTTAAAGTTACATCCAAGCCTAGACAGGCTAGTCCAAGTTCAAGTTCAAGGTATGGCCTATCAGAGACAGACCTGGAAGTGACAGGCCAAAGCCCAGACACCTCTGGACCACGGTCCACTGCATCATCTCCAGTTGAGAGCGAAAATGGGCGCGAATGTGCAAATGATGCAGGTCACGATAGCTCGCCGATTGGAGAAGATCACTTGAAACTGGAAAAGGCCTTGCAGTCCACGCTTTCACCTACTCCTCGTGAGCCGAGAACATTGGCTGTAATAGAGCCCACCGCTCGAAAGCAGAAATGATCTGTCCGAACTGAAGGTAATGATCGCTGAGCTCAAGCAAGAGATAAAGAATGATATAAAGAAATAAAGAAATAGTATGCTTAAGACAAACGAGAAGACATGTGAGAAGATGCGGCGGGAGGTGCAAGAGCTGCAGCAGGATAATAAAGACTCGGAGAAATGCGTATATAATCGCTTTGAGGCGGCCTTTAATTGTATGCTGGAAAAAATTGAGGAACACATTCAGGAAAATGTGTCTAAGCTGAGCACATTTGCCGATCAGCTGGAGGATGTTAAGCAGACATTCACAACTTGAATTGAAACAGCCGAAAATCTAGCATCCACCGCTGATGGAAAAGCAACAGCCGCGAATTCCAAATGCAAAAAACTCAGAGACAGACTTGCTGCTGCTCTGGAAGATGGACGCAGAAGGAATAATATTAGAATTGGAGGTCTACCTGAGAATCGCAAAAGTCCAAACCCAGTGAAATTCGTAGCTGAACTATTCTCCAAAATAATTGGAGAGGACTTTAAATCAGACACCGAGATAACTGCAGCTTATCGCATACGGGGATCAAACAACTAAGAACAGGACCTTTATTGTGCGCTTCGAGAAGTTGTAATCAAAGTTAAATGTAATGTTACTTCTCAGAGAGAAACAAGAGATTATGTTTGAAAACAACCTAATTCGCATTTCCCTGACTTCTCATTCTCAATTGCTACTAAGCATGCATCCTTTTATAATATTAAACAGCGCTTACAAAGAGCCAATATCAGATACAGACTCTTGTATCCTGCCAAACTGAAAGTGGAGATTCAAGGCAAACATTACATATTTACCAGTAGAGAGGAAGCAGATAAAGAATTAAGAAAGCTGATCCCGACACTCTCCTGAAATAAGACAGTGAGTCGCACCCTGTCATGGCATCATAAAGAAGATATCACCGGCTGTCTGATCCGCTTGCAATGACACTGGTACTGTAAATATAAATCCTTTCCCCTTTTCGGTCACTATTTGTTTTTAATTTAATTACAGTTATACACGTTTATGTATGTATGTGTGGAAGAAATTAAATTAGTAACCCTTTTCTTTCTTTTTGTTTACTATTCTAAAGGAGACTGTTTAACACCATTCCCTGGGTTTACTATCTTAACATTTCAAGAATGTTGAAGATTTTCTCTCTTTTGTTTTCTTTTATTTTTTATAGTTTATGCTTATAGTAGATATCTCTTTTTATTTCACATACACCACTGCTGGGGGCTTGTTTTGTTTTGGACATGCTCTGTCTCTATGTCAGAGGACTGGGACTTTGTGAAGTGTAGTTCAGCCTCACGTGGGGAGGCAGAGCGGGGGGGGTCTAGGGAGGGAGAGGAAGAGAGCAAGCTATCTATAATCTATTCTTTTAACCCTTGTAATTATAATTACCAACGTAACAACAGACTGCATGGCAATAACCCCTGGGAAAATTTGAAATTAATGTCAAAGCAGTCTCACTTTTGGTTAAGACTACAAAATAACATCAAAAATTAAGAATCAATGTCTCCAAGATGGGATAGTTAATTTTGTGAGCTGGAATGTTAAAGGCCTGAACCACAAATTAAAAAGAAAGAAAGTATTCTCTCACCTGACAGGTCTAAATGCTAAAATACTATTTTTACAGGAGACCCACTTATTGAGCAAGGATCAGTTCCGGCTGCAAAAAGACTGGACAGGCCAAATGTTCCATTCCAGCTTTACAAAAAAAACTATAGGTGTGGGAATTCTCATACATAGAACAGTCTCACTTGTAGTATCAGATGTTGTATCTGATCCTGAAGGGAGATACATTATTGTTATGGGTAGTTTATTTAATTGTAAAGTGATTTTGATAAATGTTTATGCACCCAATGTGGACGATAGGGAATTCATCCAAAATGTATTTGCATCCATGTCCAATGTGAACACTCATAAAATTATAATGGCTGGGGATTTTAATTGTGTTTTAAATCCAGACCTAGATAGATCTCCTGCCACAGGGGCAATGACATCTAACACTGCAAAGACAATTCCACAGTTTGTAACTGACCACAACTTATCAGACCCCTGGAGATTTCTAAACCCAAATTCAAGAACATATTCCTTCTACTCACCAGTGCATCATTGCTACTCAAGAATTGATTATTTTTTTGTAGATAACCATTTCTTGCCTACAATTAAATCCTGCAAGTACGACGCTATTGTTATTTCCGACCATGCCCCTTTGATCCTGGAGATAAAATCATTATGCCCCACATACTCATCTCGCAGATGGTATCTTAACCCACTTTTATTAGCAGACGAGAACTTTACAGAATTTATATCAAAACAAATCAGTTTTTTTCTAGAGACAAATATATCCTCAGAGTCTCTGCAGGGACACTCTGGGAAACCCTGAAGGCCTTCCTAAGAGGACAGATTATCTTTCCCACAGAAATAAACTGGAAAGCAAGCAGTTATTAAAGCTAACCAATGAAATTACTAGAATAGATGAAGAACACACCAGGTGTCCAAGTGAGGCTCTTCATAGGAAAAGGCAGGCTCTGCATTCAGAGCTCAACCTCTTAACAACTAAAGAAACTGAACAACTCATTTTTAAATCAAGACATCATTACTATGAACATGGAGAGAAAGCTAATAAGCTCTTAGCTCAACAAATCCACAAGCAAGAAGTTAGCAATGCAATCCCAGCAAATACCAGAACAAACGGAGACGTAATCATTGACCATAAAAATATAATGCACACATTTAGAGACTACTATAAATCCTTATATTCTACTGAGTTTAAAGAAGACAAGACACAATCTAATGCATTTCTGGATGCATTACAGATACCACAAATAGATACTCTTAGTGCAGAGGAATTGGATAAACCACTAGCGCTTCCAGAATTACTAGATGCTATAAAGTCACTTCAGAGTGGGAAAGCAGCAGGCCCCGATGGCTACCCTGCCGAATTTTATAAGAAGTTCTTCACTCAGCTAGCTCCCCTTCTATTAGCAACATTAATAGAAGCTAGAGACAATAAAATTCTACCTCAAACTTTTCGTCAAGCATGAATCACCGTCTTTCCTAAACAAAATAAGGATGTATTACAATGTGCATCATACAGACCAATTTCACTTCTGAATAATGATGTTAAAATAATCTCCAAAGTCCTAGCTAGAAGGATGGAGAAAGTGCGGCCTTCAGTAATATCACAAGATCAAACTGGATTTATTAAAGGCCGACATTTAGCGTCCAATCTTCGACGCCTGTTTAATGTAATATACTCACCCGCAAAGTCATAATATCCCAGAGATTTTATTATCCTAGGATGCAGAAAAAGCATTTGATATGATTGCATGGAACTACCTTATCACTACATTGGAGAAATTTGGGTTTGGCCCAAACATTTGTGCATGGATTAAACTACTGTATAACAATACAGAAGCTTCAGTTTGTATTAACAACATTAATTCAGACTACCTTAAACTAGAACGTGGTACCAGACAAGGATGCCCCTTGTCACCACTACTTTTTGCAATCACCGTTGAGCCACTGGCAGTTCACTTTCGAAATGCTTATGAGATAAAGGGGATTATCAGAGAAGGACTTGAACAGAAACTTTCTTTCTGATGATATGGTACTGTATATATCAGACCCTCAAAATACTGTGCCTACAGTCCTAACAGCACTAACAGAATTCCAAAAGATTTCTGGTCTCAGAATTAATTTGACTAAAAGTGTGCTCTTTCCAGTGAATTCTCAAGCACACAATATTAGATTGGACACCTTCCCTTTTATCATTGCAGATCAGTTCAAATATCTAGGGGTAAACATCACAAGTGAACATAAAGCTCTTTATCAACAAAATTTTGCTGTCTGTATGGAAAAAATCAAGCAAGACTTGCATAGATGGTCAACCCTTCATCTCACTTTAGCTGGAAGAATTAACAATGTTAAGATGAATATCCTCCCTAAGCTTCTCTTTTTATTTCAAAATATTCCAATATACATCAATAAATTGTTCTTTAAGAAATTAGATTAAACCATAACCACATTTATTTGGAATTCAAAACATCCACGTATCCAAAGAGCGACCCTACAAAGGCCAAAGGCAGAAGGTGGCATGGCTCTGCCTAACTTTCAATTTTATTACTGGGCAGCAAACATACAACATATAAAAACCTGAACATTGACACAAATAGATGAACATATGCAGGCTTGGTCTGCAATAGAAATAGAATCCTGCAGTTCATCTTTATATTCCTTGCTTTGCGTTCCAATAAATGCAAATTATAGGCAATATACTAATAACCCAATAGTGCTTCACTCACTCAGAATATGGAACCAATGTAGGAAGCTTTTTAAGATAGAGAATCTTCTATCGGTGGCACCTCTGCACGAGAACCACCTTTTTCAACCATCGCAAACA
Source organism: Erpetoichthys calabaricus (assembly GCF_900747795.2). Lineage (NCBI taxonomy): Eukaryota > Metazoa > Chordata > Cladistia > Polypteriformes > Polypteridae > Erpetoichthys > Erpetoichthys calabaricus. The sequence continues at coordinate 51,003,658 of NC_041406.2, read as the reverse complement.
TATGCAGTTTTTAATGTCTGGAAAACATTTGGGATTAAATCACTTAGAGATCTATACATAGACAATGTCTTTGCATCCTAGGAACAATTACATCCATCCATCCATTTTCCAACCCGCTGAATCCGAACACAGGGTCACGGGGGTCTGCTGGAGCCAATCCCAGCCAACACAGGGCACAAGGCAGGAAACAATCCTGGGCAGGGTGCCAACCCACCGCAGGACACACACAAACACACCCACACACCAAGCACACACTAGGGCCAATTTAGAATCGCCAATCCACCTAACCTGCATGTCTTTGGACTGTGGGAGGAAACCGGAGCCCCCGGAGGAAACCCACGCAGACACGGGGAGAACATGCAAACTCCACGCAGGGAGGACCCGGGAATCGAACCCAGGTCCCCAGATCTCCCAACTGCGAGGCAGCAGCGCTACCCACTGCACCACCGTGCCGCCCAGGAACAATTACATTCTAAATTTAACTTTCCAGGTTCTAGCAACACATTTTTTTCACTATGTTCAAATTAGAAACTTTGTTAAACAGAACCTGTCCAATTTCCCTCATCTCCCACCTCCCTCTATGCTGGAAAAAATACTCATCAGTTTCAATGACTTAGACAGAATCTCTGCAATAAATAAAACCATTTTACAGTCTCTCCCTTTCAAAGATCCCAGAGGACAATGGGAAAAAGATATCTCCCTCAACATATCAGAAAAGGAGTGGAACGTAGCAATGCAGAGAACTCACTCGAGCTTCACATGTGCAAAGCATACAACTATTCAACTAAATATTATATATCGAGCACATCTGTCTCGCTTAAAATTATCCAAAACGTTTCCAGGGCAAGATCCAACCTGCGAACGCTGCAATCAAGTTCCAGCCTCACTGGGTCATATGTTCTGGGCCTGCACCAAACTAACATCATTTTGGACCAAGATTTTTAAATGCCTTTCAGACAGCCTTGGTGTCACAATCCCTCCTAATCCACTAACAGCTGTGTTTGGTGTACTTCCAGAGGGGCTTAAAGTGGAAAAGGACAAACAAACTGTAATTGCCTTTACTACACCATTGGCACATAGACTTATCTTGCTCAACTGGAAGAATCCTAACTCTCCCCTTTTATGTCAATGGGTAACTGATGTTATATATTATTTGAAATTGGAAAAAATAAAATTCTCACTTAGAGGATCTGTGCAGAAATTTTTCCCGACCTGGCAGGATCTAATCAATAACATTTTAGAATAAGTTCTTAAAGCACCGAGGAAGCAGATTTTCTCCCTTTTTTTTCTCTTCTCCATTTATCTATATTCACTTTTTGCTCAATCTATTTGCTTGTTTTTACTAGGTTCAAATTTTATTCTGCTGGCCATGCTCTCTTTCTCAGGGTTGGGGGTTGATTTGTTTTCAATCCTATTATTGTAAAATTGATGTATTGTATGGGATGTTGTGTAATTTCAATAAAATTAATAAAAATTATAGTAATAAAAAAAAAGAAAATAACTTGGTGTGGAGATGACACTAAGGCACTTTCAGCATTTGAAATGAAAGATAGAGGATGATTGAGTGTACAGGTGCACCAATATGGAAGTGGAGGAGATAAGGAGATATGAAGACATGGATGGAAGTGATGTAAGATGGCATGAAAAGACTTTGTCTCACCCCAAAGAATGTTCACAACAACAGAGAGTGGAGAGAAATGATTTTGAGGCAACCATCTAACCTGTATAAACCCAGAAAATGGGCTTTAAATTAGTAATAATGATGAAATATCCTATGGTATTCCTGTTTTTATTTTTGATTTTTTTTGAAAAGTACCTTTTTTGAGGCTCTCAAACCATCAAGTTCTTATTAACCAATTAGTAATAGAAGGAATTAATGCTGAATATGTCTTGAAACAAAGAAAAACTTTTTGTTTCTGCATTGGACTTGAACCAAAAATATTGTGAACATTATTAATTGATGTGTTTTCAATTAATTTTGTTAAAATAGCCTCAGTTGCTTATATCACATCTTATATATAAACGTCTTCATGTGGAAGTGTGTGTGTCTGTCCGGCCCGAAAGTGAGAGGTGGAGTCAGGGTAAGGTCTCCACCTCAGAGGAAACAGAAAACTCGCTTAGGCGCTAATAACACAAGCGAGGCCAGCACATCAAAAAAAGAAACCTCAGAAGAAAGACAAAGTCGCTTAGCCGCTAACATCGGCAAAATGGTATCCCTTTTACTTTTTCTCCCGCCGTTAATGCACAAGCGATGCAAGCATGTTGGCAAAACGAATCCTCCTAGGAGAGAGATGCCCAGAGTAGTTCCTTTCAATTACCTGACATCTCTACATTTCAATTTTTTTTCTGACGATTTCAATAGTTTCTACGACCCCAGGCTTTTTACAGCTAGTAATATAATAATTCACCAACAAAAATGTACATTTTTGTCAGTCAACACTTTTAAACCCAAGGCTTAGCAGGCAAGAGATGGTCATTTAGTCAGGTTGTGGTGAAAGTGTACATTGAGGACTAAAGGAAAATAATCCAGGCTAGCCATATGCGCTACGAAATAGACAAAAACATTAACAGAAAAGGAGGATATGAGCAGTAACATAAGATAAAATAAAGTAATACTTTACTATATGTGTAGGGAAAACTGTAATTAATTCTAGGAAAACTAAGAAAAACATAAACAGGTAAAAAAAAATCAAAAACTAAAAAAAACTAAGCAATAATGAAACACATAAAATAGTGGGCCTCTTTCAAAGGTAATGTATGGTAATGCTAGCATTTCTCCTGTATTTCATCACTCTTAATGCCACATGATTATTACCATACAACAAAAAATGGTGACAGAATCAAATGCAGCAACACAAAAAAAAGCGAGCTGCAGGATTTAGAATCATATCTGAGGGTGCATTGATAGATTTAGTCCTATTGTGCTAAATCCGAAGCTTGACACAAGTTGTTAAATTTGCAACAACTTCCCAAAACATTATCAAGGTTTCTAAATTTCATTTAGATTCCGTGTAATGGATTGGTAAACTTGGGAACAGCTGTTTCCTGTGTAATATGGATATGCCTGAAGGATAACGATGAATTCCTCTAGCAGAGGTTTTAAAGTGAACCACCCATTTTGTGCACTGGTAATTCATGTCAGTTCTTTTTGGGCTCAACAACACATCAACATTATTTCAGTGTATAAGATTACCACAGTTCAATCAAGCATTTGCTTTATTTTGTACATAATGGTTGTTTTCTGGGCCACCAGAAAAAAATACAGTGATCCCTCGCTATATCGCGCTTTGCCTTTCGCGGCTTCACTCTATCGTGGATTTTATATGTAAGCATATTTAAATATATATCGCGGATTTTTTGCTGGTTCGCGGATTTCTGAGGACAATGGGTCTTTTAATTTCTGGTACATGCTTCCTCAGTTGGTTTGCCCAGTTGATTTCATACAAGGGACGCTATTGGCAGATGGCTGAGAAGCTACCCAACTTACTTTTCTCTCTCTCTCTTGCGCTGACTTTCTCTGATCCTGACGTAGGGGGTGTGAGCAGGGGGGCTGTTCGCACACCTAGACGATACGACGCTCGTCTAAAAATGCTGAAAGATTATCTTCACGTTGCTACCTTCTGTGTGCAGCTGCTTCGTGAAGCGACATGCTGCATGGTGCTTCGCATACTTAAAAGCTCAAAGGGCACGTATTGATTTTTCACTGTTTGTTTTTCTCTGTCTCTCTCTCTCTCTCTCTCTCCCTGCTCCTGACGGAGGGGGTGTGAGCTGCCGCCTTCAACAGCTTTGTACCAGCGGTGCTTCGCATACTTAAAAGCCAAACAGCCCTATTGATTTGTTTGCTTTCCTCTCTGTTTCTGACAGTCTGTGCTCCTGACGCGCACTCCATTGAAGAGGAAGATATGTTTGCATTCTTTTAATTGTGAGACAGAACTGTCATCTCTGTCTTGTCATGGAGCACAGTTTAAACTTTTGAAAAAGAGACAAATGTTTGTTTGCAGTGTTTGAATAACGTTCCTGTCTCTCTACAACCTCCTGTGTTTCTGCGCAAATCTGTGACCCAAGCATGACAATATAAAAATAACCATATGAACATATGGTTTCTACTTCGCAGATTTTCTTATTTCGCGGGTGGCTCTGGAACGCAACCCCCGCGATGGAGGAGGGATTACTGTAATCATTAAGTCGTGTTGCAAATTTCAGTAAAAAGGGTCTGGCCAACTTATTAACTCTTAAAAAAATACATGTTGGTTTATTGAAGATAAGTATTTGGGATTTGTTTTGTTGCCAGCGATGATTCTGGGATTTTGAATTGTGTAGATTTCATTTTTGTGTATATTTTTAATATGAATTGTTTTTTTCATTTTCAAGGTGTTGTGCAGCAACGTGCTATCACCGCATGCTCCCAACCCCTCACAAGGTGTGATAAACATTTATAGATATTTTTATTTATTTTCAAGACACCAATTTTTTCTTGTTGGTCCTGCCATTTTGGTTTATTTTTCAGGTCAGGTTGTTTTCTTTTAATGGAAATCTTGCCCCATTGCAACAGTGTGTCACCCAAAAGTCACGATGAGCAATATCATCATCCAGAAGATTATTTAAGATGGCAATGTATTATTATCAGAAGACATTATTTTGTATTTGTAATCAAAAATCTCACAAAGCTAACTTTCCATGAGTTTTGACAATGATATTTAGTTAGTGATTGGAGTTTTAGTTGCTAGGCATTCTTAAGTGTTTGTTTAAGCTCTCTTGATTTAAATAATTTATTTAAATAATTTTGGATTTCAAAAATGAGTGATCCAGTGATGGGGAGGGATTTAAGTAAAAATTAATCAAGAACACTTTGCAGAAGTAATTGAGTGACTTGACTGCCTCTTTTAAGCAGATAGCATTAGGATTTAGTAATTTGCAAAATAAGTTAAATACACTTCCTTCTAATCCTCATCAGGCTAGTGGCTTTCATGAGCTAGGTATTCCACACCCAGCACACTTTCAGGCAATTCTAAAATGTACTGAAAGTTTTTAATCCAATGCAAACTGTTTTTTTGACCAGGAACCACTAACCTACAAGAGCAATCATTTCAGGCTCGTATTTATCACATGTTTGATGGACAATAAACCTCTACACTGGGCATCAAAGCTACATGAAGCAAATCACCTGTGTAGTTTTTCCCCTAGAAGGATTTTAAAGAGGATTTCAAGCCATTTATGACCAATTTGAGAAAAATGATGTGGCTATCAACACATTATTGGCTTTTAAACAGGGCAAATAGTCCAGTCGCAGCTTGTGTTGGTTGAAAGGAATCAATTTTAGTTTCACTAGTTAGGAAAACCCTGTTTGATAAAATAAAGCACAAGTTGACCAGTCAGAATGTGGGTGATATGCTAGATAAAATATTTAGCCTTTCTTTAACCTCCTTAGCATTAGACCTGAGCATTACTCAGGCAGTGAAAATTGTACTAAAAGCATTAGTCCTGAGCACAGATGCATCTGCTGGATCAAGCTAACTGTGTAACCATGGACAATTTTTATACTTCACCAGAAATATTTTACATCTTGCTACAAAGAAAGACTGACACACGTGGAACAGTGTGCCCCAACCATCGTGGCATGCCTGAAGACTTTGGCAGAACTAAATTACAGTGGGGTGTTCTAGTAGCTTGGCAAAAGGGTAAAGTGCTTGCTATGAAATGTAAAGACAAGAAAGATGTTTGTCTTCTTAGCACTGTACATAATGCAGCTATGGTCACTGTACAGGCAAAGGACCACAAGCAGGTTACAAAGTCTTGCGCTGTTGTCCGAAAAGAAACATGCTATTATTGTCATGACTGTGACACTGGATTGTGTCTTTCACTGTGCTTTAAGATTTACCACACAAAGGGCTCATTTTGAGATTACATACTGTTTTGGCATCATTAGTAGTATTTTTATTACTGATATTATTATTTTTGTTATTATTGTTCATTTCATTTTATTATTTTTATTTATCATTACTATTATTATTTGTATCATTATTATACTTCTGAGATTTAATAAAAGTGTAATTTTCATGCCAAAAAAAAATGCAACGCTTTTTACATGTTTTTTTTAGAATAAAATGCAACGCTAAGGAGGTTAAAGACTGTCACTCATGTAAATGAAAAGAATCCTGAGCAGAGGACTTCACAACCTGTTTCAGTAAGTTCACTTGTTTTACTGAAGACCAGAAGATGAACCATTCATGTAAATACCAGCGTAATGTTGTTACCAAAATGTCAGAAGAGATCTTTTTTCAGATTAGAAACACAATCCTACATTTGCAGTTGGTATTTCCCTGCCAATAATTAACTAATTAACCAAGAAGTAGTAAATCAAATTTGCACGCTAAATCTCACAATAACCATTCAATCTTGGATGAGCAGGAAATGTAGAGAGCTGACCTTTAATCCCTTTGTGACGATGACTCATATGCCGCACACTTACAACCCAATTTCTATAGAAACATAGAAGCAACTGCACAGCAAAAGGGTCACATCCAAACAAAAGACTAATGTCAGAAATGAATTCAACCACTCTCAAACCATAATAACTAATCTCAAAAGACTGTTTAGAAAGAAAGCAAAAAATAACAGCATGACACAATCAATGTGGCAAGGGGTGGGGAATATGCAACTATAGTAAAAACATTTTGGTAAAAGTTTGATTACACTGCAAAACAAAGTTTTTGCTTCTTGAACACTGTTGGGTGTTTCTTATAGATTTTTGGGTGCTGATCACAAATATCACATCAATTTACCCATCACGTACCGTTACAGAGAAATCTTCAGTTTTGTCATGATTTTTTCTTATATTTGTATCCAAACATTTTTGCTCCCGTAAGTGACTTATCAACAACCATTTGTGCAGCCTGGGCATGTCCAGGAATGAATCAGGCCAGGATGGAAGCTGTTCTGTGGAAGTTGACATCCTGGGCAGGTCTGAATGAGCTTGACGCTGTCTCAGCATGCTATAAAGGTGGCTTGCATACACCGATCCTGCTCATTTGGTTAATAGAGATAGTCAGTGTGTATGTATAGTATCAGTATAGTAAAGTATAGTATCTGTAGCAATATAACAGTAAGTATGCTTGATGCTATAGACGTTTTGGTGTTGGGCGATGTGTCTCGTCAATGTAGTAACAGCCGCGATACATTCTGCTATATCTGTGGCGAATATACAGTTGCGCCTCAGAGACATTGGATGACTGCTCTTGTGAAGAAAGCTTATCATATGTATTTTGGCTGCAAAACTGGTGATCAAGACAAGGAATGGGTTCCTCACATTTGCTGTGCGACATGTGCTGTCAGTCTGAGAGCCTGGCTCAGAGGCACTCGAAATACAATGCCGTTTGCTGTTCTGATGATATGGCGAGAACAGAAAGACCATGTGATGGACTGTTACTTCTGTTTAACTAATGTGTCTGTTTTATCTGCCTAAAACAAGAAGTCAATTGAATATCCTAATTCTGCCTTGGACCTTAGACGAACCAGATGAAGAAACTGCAATGCAGGGTACTGACAGTGACATTGACCCAGATTTTGAACCGTGCTCATCAGGCGATCCACATCTGATAACACAGTCTGAATTGAACAATTTGGTCAGAGATTTGGGTCTGTCAAAAGCAAAAGCCAAGCTGCTGGGTTCGAGACTGCAGGAATGGTGTTTGCTGTCACCAGGTAAGAAAATTTCTGTGTTTCAAAGCCGACATCATGATATAACCAAATTTCTTGCACAAGTCGACAGTCTCTGTTTCTGTTGTGACATTGAAGGATTGTTCTCGGCCTTGGGTTGTGATCACAACCCGGAAGAGTGGCGTCTCTTCATTGATTTGTCAATGTTAAGCTTGAAAGCTGTTCTGCTACACAATGGCAATGTTTATCCTTCAGTACCTGTTGGCTATGCAGCACACATGAAAGAAACATATGAGAATATGGAACTGTTGCTGAAGCATGTCCAGTATAGCAGGTACAACTGGAATATCTGTGGAGATCTTAAAGTCGTTGCTCTGTTACTAGGACTGCAGCTCGGCTATACAAAGTACTTTTGTTTCATCTGTGAATGGGACAGCCGTGCCAAAGAGTCGCACTATTCTCGACAGAACTGGCCACTCCGTAAAAAGTTAGTTACAGGACGGAAAAATGTGGCACCTGAATCGCTTGTCGACCTGGCAAAGATATTTTTGCCTCCTCTTCACATAAAACTGGGACTCATGAAGAATTTCATGAAAGCACTGAACAAGGAAGGCGAAGGTTTTCATTATTTAAGACATATGTTCCCAAGAATAACTGACGCCAAGATCAAAGAGGACATTTTTGTTGGCCCCCAGATCAGACATGTTATGAGTGACAAGCTGTTTGAAGATCTGGGCTGGAAAAAATTGCCTGGAAAGCCTTCAAAGACGTTGTTAACAATTTTCTGGGCAATTACAAAGCCCCAAACTACATTCAGCTGGCAGAAAAACTTCTCAAAGCATACAAGACAATGAAGTGCAACATGTCACTCAAGATTGATTTCCTCCATTCACACTTGGACTTCTTCCCTGCAAATCTCTGTGCTGTCAGTGACGAACACAGTGAAAGGTTTCACCGGGACATTGCTACGATGGAGAAACGATACCAGGACAACTGGAATCCGTCAGTGCTTGCTGACTACTGTTGGACACTGCAACGTGATGCACCAGACATTGAATACGAAAGAAAATCAGGAGCAAAACGCTTTTAATTCTATTGAATTTAATAGCTCATGTGAAACATAAACGTGACTAAATACGTTATTGTCAGTAAACATATAAATGTCTATTTCTCAGAGTTCCTAGGTGATGCAGTAAAACGAAAACTATATTTGTGCATACCCAGTAGGTACCTGTCGCAGTCAGCTTTCAGGAAGCAAGGCTTTTCAAAAAAATTGTTGTGCAGTGTTATTTCTGTGACCTAAAGTACTTCACCACATTTTGACTCCTTATGTAGAAGAGAACTTTATTAGCACAGAGCTTTTAGTTACTTTTGGGTATGCAGAGAATATCTGTTATGTTTAAAACGCGTGTGTTGTCAATTGACAGAGGCCTAATTGGTAGTGGGTAATTGGAATTTGTGACCTCTGTTGTAAAGATACAGCATATAATTTTATATTCTAAAGACATTTAATTTTTTGTGGTTCAGAATAGGTTTCCATGATTAACTGTGGGTCAACCATGACTTTAGGAGTGTAATCAGTGCATTTAACTGAGCTTATCAATTCTAGAGACATGTGGGTCGTGTATTTTAAGAACTATTAACAAAATAATACCTCATATCGTATCTACCTGTTCTGCTGAAATTTTACCTCCTGAACATTTACACCTCAGAAAAGATTTTAGTAAACAAGTCAGAGTTACCACCTCATACAGAGAACCTGGCAAAAATTATTATACAGGGTTTGACTACAATTGCCCACTTAGCCAACCCTATGATGAATAAGCCTTCAGCTAGCACAGGGCAATTAGCCACCATGTGCCCAGTGCTGCCACAGTAAAAAAATAATGTTTCAAGAATGCATTCTCTGCATTCTTTCATAGTAACTTTTTTTCTTACCTGTTGTTACTGTGGAGTCTACTAGTAATAGGTCTAGTAGCCTAATGTTTCAGTTTTCTTTCCTGAAGTCTGATCCCAATTTTTAAAGTAAGACCTCTTATAGAGTATTCCTAATATTATGGCTCAAAAAGCAAATCCTTAATTTCCCCTGATAGTCCTTTTTTGAACAAAGAAGTCAGTTTGGAGTCTTTTCAACCTATATCAGCTGCAAGGGTCTTAAAAGCCACAATATAATACCCAATAGATATATCTCCCTGTTTAAAGCTAAATAATCTATACATTGCAAGGTTGCTCCTTTTAGGTGGGTCAAATTAGCATGAAATATTTTAACTATTCGTCTTTTAAAAAGCAGTGTGGGTTATTCGAGGCATGGCAAATTATTTTTAAGCAGGGAAGTAATAAATGCAACTCTAGAGCCATCAGTTGGATATGTCAATGGTTGTTTTTCGAAAACCAGTTTACAAATACCATGTACCTTTTAGAGTTGCCTGAAAAAAAGAAGGGGTGTGAAATAAATGGCTCTCAATATAGCTGTTAGCTCGAGGGGGTTTGGGTTTGATCATGCCGTCTAATCTTTATTGACAATTGACAAATTCCGGCACTGTTTGCTAAAAAGAAATTGTGAAAAAGGTTCAACCTGCTTTTGCAAAAAATGTTGGTCATCCTGGATTTGTTTTTTCTCAAATGCATCATCCTTACATTGGAATCACTCACTTTATTCTTATTGAACATTATGAGGTGAAAATTGATTTAAATTAAGAAAATAAAGAAAAAAAAATTTAAGTCATGAAGCAAGTCAAAATTCAAAGTTCAAAATAAAAATGATAACACCAGATTAATACATTAACTCAACTTTTAGTTTTTTGCAGGGGAAAAAATGGTACCTAAACCTTAGAATCAAACACTGATTATGGCCATGCAATTCACTCTACAAAGCTACACTTTCTGAAACATGCAATGTACTTCAGAATGATAGCACCCACAGAACAAAATGGCATTATTTAAACACTAAAAATACAATTTACAAATAACTCCAGTGAAAAATAAAACAAAATTGTGATTAAAATCAAAAATAAACAAAACCTCAGAAGAAAATAGAAAGCTTCAAAAAAATATATATAATGTCACAGAAAATCATCAAGCAGTCCAACTTGATCCTTTTTTTGTTGTTCAAAGCAAGGATGGCTTATTTTGACCCTGAATTGATATTCAAGAGCTAAATAAAATCAACATTAAGAATAATTACCCCTTACCTTTAAATTCTTTAAAAAATTCTTTAAATTTAAATTCTTTGCTGTTGAATCAGGTCACAGTGAGTACAATTTTTAATAAGCTTGATTGTAGAAGTATGTTTAATTTGATTTGTGCTAGACAGGAAGATGAATATTCATTCAATTAAAAATATGCAAGTTTCATTGACCATCCTTTATATTTGAAAGGTTTAAAATTTTGCAAAATGGATCAATCTAAGATAAGGTTGAATTGGATTGAAGGGACACAAGAGGCCCATGTATGAAAATTTCTAAAAGTTTGAACACCCCTTAAGCCAAATGGTCACATTTTTTGTAGATAAAATTTTGTTATTTCTTATCATGCAGCTAACAAGACTTGAAAGCCTTTATTCCCTCTCTCACAATTTTGATGTGCATGAGGACCACAATGAACCATAAAGCTGATAAATTGTTAGTGGTGGTTTTCTTTTGTTATTTGGTCTTTGATTTTTAGTTTGCAATTTCTGTTTAGTCCTGCTGATGTGTTTGATTTCTATGTTTGACCTCAGCTTTTTTTGACTAAATTTATGTCCTGATTATGTTCTATACTGCATCACTCTGAGTCAGTTAATCAAAAGAAGAAGCAAACCAAATATATGTGACATCATACAACCTGGATATTTCAACAGCTGTCATAGACAATGCTGGTTGACACATCCAATGTGTGTCAGGGTTCAGTCTCTTAAGGTAACATTGCTGCTGCTCAGACATCTCGGGGCAAGGGTCTTCTTGGTGACTTTATTCTTCTTCCTGCTTCTGCTTCTTCCAGCTTGCTCTCCTGCTGCTTGAAGCTGCTGAATCTTTTAAGCTTATCTAAGCCAAGGTAAACACCCCTATACTTCTCAGTCTAATTTAATTTTGACAAACCATTTCAGTACTTAATGTCCAACAGTTCGAGGACCTCGCTTTTTACACATGTAGAAAGTCTAGATTAAAACCATTTCGCTCCATTTGGAGCTTGACCTTTCATAAAATACTGTATATTCTTATAGACTGTCTTTTTGTAGTAGAGGGTTTCTTATAGGCAAGTTTGTTTTCTCTGTCTTTTATCTACTAACACTTCCTGTTTTATATGCTTAAGACTATTGCTTACAAAGGTCAACAGTTCAAATTAAAAAAGAAAACTAAATGAAAAAGAACATAAGACTGATGTATACCTCTGCGTCAAGCCTATGACATAGCTATGTGCATAAGCTGTGCCTTCAAAAGCAGTTTATAATTGTGCATTACGCCACGCTGCAAGCACATGCCTGAACGCTAGTTGACTGTATTTGCTGCACACAAAAAAAGCAAATAATCCATTAAAATGAAGGCAGTTTTTGCCCTCCAGGATCACCACTTCTCTTGTTACACATTTTCTTCCATAACTGAACATACAGTATTTGTCTCTCACATGTTTTCACTTTTTCATACATTCATCAACTTCCAAACCGATGTTATCTCGTATTTTGTGCAATGAATTGGCTTCCATCTGGTTGTCTTTGTAGTCTTGTGATTAGGTATCATATAAATGTGTATATTTTATAACTTCTTCAAGAAGTTCTTTCGCAATCTGCTCCATGTTTACGGATGAAAGGAAACGCATTTCAAGAAATACATAGTTACCCAGCTCTCCAAAAGTCATAGAGGTCTGAGTAGGTTCTGTATCGATGCAACGCATAGTCACATTTTTGAGGAGATGCACATCAGGCTATGCTGTAACTAAGCTATAGGCCACACAGGTTATGGCATAGTTATGGTATAGGTGCGACTCAGAAGTATAAATCAGCCTTTAGTCTAATAATTGCCCACAATGTACTTACCGTTTTCAACATACTTTTTCTATACTGTCAACATTGTTTTTTATGATTCAGAAATGATTCTGTGTTAGCATCTGTACAGGCTATAACTAAATTCTCCTTGCTTTGCATCCTCTATATTGATGTTTCTGAGACAGGACTTGTATCAATGCTGAATCAGAACCATACAAAAAGAACAACAGTCCACTGTTCATTTAATAGAGAGGAACTGCTGGTGAATGAACAATAGTTACACTACTGTAGAGGATGAGGCAATCACTTCTAAATAGGCTGTTGTACACTTGATGTACAGTTTTCTTAGGTGCAAGTTCACCATGCTCATTAAACATTTCTGTATTTTTGTTTACACAACTTTTCATGCAAGAGGTGTTTCACGTACAAATAACAAGGGAGATGTATTCTGTCAATCTACATGTATCTAGAATAACAAAGAAGTAATGATATATTTTTAATCATCAACCCACTGAAAAGGGGAGTAATTTAAAAAGGAATCATCAAGAAAGGAAACTAAATTTGTAAACAGTACCAATTTATCTATTTTGTCATTTGTGAAAATTGTGCCACATCCAAGACAGAAGACAATTGACTGAAACAGTCTAAGCCATAATTTTTCATAATATTAACAGTTCTTCAGGAGCCACATTCCATCAACCTAGTGACCTTGGAGAAAAAAGAAAGATGTTGTACACTTGGGAAAGAGAGAGAGAGAACATCCATCCATTTTACATATTACTTATACAGTTCCTGGTCATGGGCCTAACCCAGGATAATTTAATACCAGTCTGTCACACAACACACTTATGTAAACATCCACACTTACACTCACAGCATGCCAAATTAAAATCACTAATTAACTTAACATGCATGTATTTGATATTTGGAAATAAAGCAATGGAACCTGAAAGAGAACCAACACAGGCACTGGAAGAATGTTCAGGATTCACACAATTAGTGCCTTAACCTGATGTTCAGATTGGAGCTGTAAGGCAGCAGTGATAAACTAGGATACTTGTCACCATACTAACCCTAGTCTAATTATGTTGTAAATAAGCCTATCGCTAAGAAAGCAGCACTGGGTGCTCTCTTCAGCACTACTTCATCATATTCTAGTCATTTCTTGGACATGATATTATAGGTAATCTAATCAGGGATTCAAGTTAGGACTATTCACTGTGAAATTGCAGTGGTGCCTGTGATGGATGAAATAGAGAACTAATTGTGCTCTTGCTTGGATTCTTACTTCCTGTTTTTAAAAATAGAGTGTGGACTCTGCATATGCCATTCACTTGAAAACCATGGCATCTTGGCATCTTGACCTTGACCTTAATGTTCAAATGCCAAAAATAAGTCTAGTAAAAGTGATTGACAGCTATAAGATGGGTGGCTGCAAGGAAAAGGTGCTATATGTTATATGTGTGGTTGGCACCCTGCCCGGGATTGGTTCCTGCCTTGTGCCCTGTGTTGGCTGGGATTGGCTCCAGCAGACCCCCGTGACCCTGTGTTCGGATTCAGTGGGTTGGAAAATGGATGGATGGATGTTATATGTGTAGAGTATTAGGTCTGTATAATATCAGGAATAAGAAGATATTTAAATCTGCACACTTGTGACAGAAATGTAGTAAATAATCATGTAGCAATAAATGAAGTGGCCCGTGGTGAATGTACTGATAAAAACCAAAATCATAGATGTTAAGACTCAGAAATGCAGCAAAGGAAAAATTTAAAATGAGATGATAATCTAAGAAATGTCCGGATTTGTAAATACTTCTGCAAACATTACCAAATTTAAACATATAAATGAGAGCTGAGTACCCTCAATAGACAACAAATTTATGAATAAGGGGCTTACTCACAGACAGTAAAACACAAAAGTTTAACCTAAAATAATCCAGATATCCTACAATTTCTGTTTTTTTAACTCTGCTCTTAAGCTCATGGAGTAATGTTTTGTGTATTTTAATATACTGTTTCCAAAAACTGCTAAAAATTCATTGAAATGGACAGAAGTGCCTGTTTGTATGTAGATTGCAGTTTATTCCTTGAAAATTAACGTACTGGCGACGAAAACTTATTTTTAGCTGGTCATCAATACTATTGCAGGAAATTAGTTTAAGTAATTGCATACTTACTGTGCTAAAATAATATTAGTTAGCCAGAAACTACACCTCTTGTACCTAACACATGATCATCTGTGTTTACAAATACATTAATAGATAACATTCATTTTTGATGGCAGAGATTCATATTTACGATAATTTTTGGATCGATCAAAATTCATTTCACATAAAGTCCTTTAAAAATAATTTACACGTGAATTAAAATAAATCGTATAATTATCGTGTAATTATTATATTCGCACTGGTTACTTTTGTTTATTATTTCATTATATGTATTTATTCGCTTGCTCATTTATAATAATTACTATTAAACTCAAATATAGGTGTTCAAAGTATCAGAGTTAATAAAATAGTATAAACTGTGCAGTTTTTAGGCTTCATACCGTATTTCCTTATTTCTGAAGTATAACTAACACTTAAAAAACGAGTAGGTGTTCGATGCTGCACACGTGTTTACAGAATTTGTATTGACTGAATGATTTTGCGTTATAAATGCAATGAAAATCGTAATACGCTGCAGAATAACGCAAAATATGTAATTTTAGCGTGTCAAACATTTTGGACCACAGACAGACTCCTACTTTGTGCGTACGGAAACTCCTAAAGTGAGGAGGAGCTACAGTGAATTGGCATCAACACCTCCGACATGAGAAAACGTCTGGCGCCCAGTCCAGGACTGGCACCTGCCTTGCGCCTACTGTTGTCTATATAGGCTACACCCTCCGTACAATGCAGAATTTGATATTACGAGTTCGGAAATGGATGGATGGATGGATGGATGGAAGGATAATAAAAGAAATTAAATACTATACCTTTCTATGCCACATCAAGGCTGTTATGTTATAATGTACGATTTTCTGCTATAAGTCGAAGACAAGAATGGACGTTGTTAAAAGTTTTATTTTAAAAAACGTATGCAGCATAAACAGATTAAGCTTTTTAAAAATTTTAGAACTTAAAAGTATATTTTACTGTACTTATCATTTTGAACTGTCAAAAGCGGAATTTTGAAAATGTCTTGACTCATAAATATGACAGATTAACTAAACCATAATCCAGACAAGAGGCACACCCTTGGAATCTACATTATAATGTGTAGCCTATATTGTGCTCGGAAAATGTTAATGGCTTTTTTTAAACAAAACCACCCACTCTTTAAAGATTACGCGGCTTTATATTGAGTAATCATACACGCAGCAAAATCGCCAGTGTTAAACTTTTAAACGTCTCTATTTAAAAATGCTTCCAGGCGTTCACTTTCAAGTGTTAATGTGACATTATTGACATTAATTTAAAGATGGTTGGGAAACGTTTTCATGTTGTTTAAACTTAACCTAAAAGAAAGTCTAGAATGTTTTTCTTAAATTGTTCAAAACAGAACGGCCTTAATTTTTAAAATATTATACCCGCTTGAGTGTACCCTGCAGTAGACTGGTGCCTCAATGCTTCCCGGGTGGGCTCCCCGATAAACCGGTTGGAAAATGAAGAGATGGGTAGGACTATAACACAGACCAGCTGTCCAGAGTTTACGATAGACATCGTGTGAAACTAAATATAATTTTACAGTCCAACTAATAAAAAGTTCTAACATATATCCCCTTTTTAAACTCGGCAATAGTTTATAGCATGATTGTATAAAGTTATAATATAATAGCAAGGAGACCTACGTTCATATACCGAGGAGGATAAAGTTTCATTCTTTCATTCCACAGGCGTGGAGCTTTTTTTTTTTCTTTTTTATTCCCAGTTTTGACGGGCGGGGGCGCAAAAGGACAGCCTTTTCCAAACTTGGCCCTAAGCGCGTTGAAATGCTCTAAATCTTTAAAAGCTTTAATGTGTAATTGAGTTTTTTCTTAAGTAAATTATAATTCTTTAAAAATTGACAACACAAATTATTTTCCATAGCATATCATTAATCTGCATAAAGGAAGAATATTTTCATTATAATGTTCCTGATTAACCTAAAAAAAATAAGTACGAAGCGGGCTGTCTAAATTTGAAAGTCGGTTAATGAAAAACTGCCGTATTGATCACCATCAAATTTTCAGCCCAAACCCTGTCGTTTTTAGCTTTTTGCGTTGTTTTGTTTTAATTACTCTCAAAATTACCGTTTTCCTTCTGGATCAATTTAACTGTTAATGTGGCAGGATCTATAAGCGACATGATTATTAATTTGCCAACCCTAAATTTCTGCCTCAAATTATGGATAGGGTACTGCATAACTGTTTAAACAATTTATTTCTTACTTGCTTATCTATCTATCTATCTATCTATCTATCTATCTATCTATCTATCTATCTATCTATCTATCTATCTATACTTTAAAGGTAATAACAGAGGAACACATAATAATAAATATATATTTTACAATAAAAAAATATTTTTTTAATATATACATGTTGTATTCCTGCGTCCTGCATGTCCGTCAGCAGGTGCAGCAGAACAGCGTGTCGTTAAATTTGTACAACTGGCTGCAAGGACAATAAAATTCATAAATGTCTCTGATTGTTGCATCAAATTACTATGTACAGCAAACGCATTATACAAATACGACATATGTGTACAATGTAACATGATTTCGATTTTGTGAATATTTTGCTTTACAGACTAAAGCTGATTTCATTAACACATTCTCACCAAATATTAGAGGTGTAGTAAAATATGAAAAACTAAAAATCTCAGTTTTATTCTACAACAGTATAGAAACCTGCGGTTCAAGTTAAATCTAACTATTTTTACGTGAAACAATAACAATAACTGATATAAGTAAACAATAATTCATCTGATCTTAAGTGCTTTTCAAATATACACACATTAAAATACATTAAAATAACATGGCTTTTCTTCCAGAGGTTTAAGTCACTAGGTTTCAAGTTACATGAACACAGTGGAAAGCAAACTGTCACTCGAAAGCAAGACATTCATCTTTCGGACATTGTATTCAAAATAGTAAATTGAGAAGAAAACTAGACATTTAACTAAATCATAAAAAATAAAAAAACTTACATAAAAAATCAACTGTTGAATTTATCATTCTTTAGACTAATTTCTGCAAATACTGTCTGATACAACTGCCAATATTTACCTGGAAAGTTTTTGTTCTATGTACTCAGTATCTGAGGTAGCTGAAATACAAATCTAACAATAAAATAAATAAAACAGTTTAGGCAAAATAATTTTACATGTCGTGTATAATAATATCCCAAAGATTAACGGGCGAATTAGATGAAAGCGCAAAACTGCAAGGATACGTAAATAATTACAGCTTTAATCAAAACTTATTTTATTATATAATCATCAAATTATTTTTCAAATTAATGTAATTAATAGCAATTGGATCATTAGCTCAACATTGTCTATGTTTATTTGATTTATAAATAAATGCATAATTCATAAATCTACAATGAGTCGAAATTTAAATTGAGTTGTGTGGCACATCCAGGCACACGTACATTTTAAAAAATAAAGGTGATCCGCAAAAATAACTTTTTATCACTATACAGATTTTTATAATGTATTCATATATACAATATATAGCTGAAGGCTGCGTCATTGTAGCACTAAAACTAAATTCTCGTTTAAATTTAAGTGTATTATACCAATGCCTCTAATTTACTCCCTAAAATTGGATTTCTATTATCTTATCTACAGACATTCAACGAAAAATGTCGGTGCTATTTCGACTTCCGTCCGCTAGGATCTTATGAAGCAAGTGACATCACCGATCCACCTTTCTAACATTAAAAAATGTCATTCTATGTGAACTCAAGGAAACTAATATAACGTGCGTTCCATTGAGTTAAATAACTGATATCGGCTGTACCTGTACACCTGCCTCTGTGTTAGATACAGACGACAAGCTCACATAACCGTTAAAGCATATTGTAAAATTCTTGAGTTTTTGGTGGTGCGTGTCTTTGTGAAGAATACTCTTTTAACATAGGTTATATTACGCGTAAAAATGAGACGCATTAAATAAATGGAACTTAGTACTTAAAATATTAGGTCAGAGAAATATGTTTGTATTAGCTGGTTATCATTCAGTAATAAATCAAATAGAAGTTTGCCCAGATAATCAGTATATTTAAATTGTAACTAAATAAACAGATATTTCATTTTTGAAATACATTTTACGATGCAAAATCAATAATAATCTATTGTTAATCGATTCTTAAATATTAATTTATTCAAAATTTAAGAGTTAAAAAATTATATAAAAAGCAAGCATTTAAAGATTGTCTTGTTCTCATTTTACACTCAGATATGAAGGCGGTATATTTTAAAGCAAGTGTTCTTCCTGCTCTAGTCCGTTTTTTAAACATCAGATACCTGCATATTATTATAGGATATGGAGTCGGTGTCCTGGTGCTGTTCGATTAATTATACCTGACAGTTTTAACTAAGCACATTTTCAGCATAAATCGATGGATTTTGTTTGACGAGGAGGTATACTTATAAAGTCGATGATTGTTTGAGTGATTGTCTGGTTAACTGATTCTCGTTAAATTAAAAATTAAACAATAGCATTAATCAGACGACATTAAACACGGAAACAAAATGAATGTGCCCGCAATTTTTAAAAACACGTCAATATTATTAAACTGTCATATTCTTTAATCACAGTTGTTACCATGTGCGTGTGGTTTTTTTTTTTTAACAGGTGGATACCACCATGCTAATTTTCGACCTTAAACTCCAATCTAATTTTGGCCTTTCCTTTTAAATAAGACACCTTTAGCTATCTCTATGCACGCTGAACCATCAGGTACTCTCCAGTCACTCTTCTTACGGATATTTTAATTTCCCTACACTTGTTTATACAATACCTCTAAGCATCAATTTCCCGAGCCACTATATACCTGGTGCGTTTTTCAATAGCTATTAGCTCAAAGTCCCTTTCATCTTCTCTGTAGTAGCTGTTTCTGTTTATCCACTTGAAATCAATGAGTGGCGTCACCAGCAGTACTGTAATGACGAGCGCACCATTAAGAATGACAGCTTAGAAAGAGAAGGGCAATGGTGATCCCTCCCAGAACCGGCGCTGCACACTGGAGTGTTCACATCATAGGGTCAGCACATCCCCCATCTACAGCCTCCGCGCGCGCGTGTGTGTGTGTTCCTTTTTTAAAGCTTGTTTTCTTTTATATTTGGCGCTCGTACTACATCCATAATGGAAAACAGGAAAGAAATGGTAATGTTCATGGAGGGAGGTCAACTTGGCACGCTAGTTGGCAAGATAGGGCCCAATTTGTCAGAAGCAGTTGGAAGCCCACTTCAAGAGCCACAGGAAAAGATGGTCCACAGGAACTGTTTAAGCCCCAGGTCCCTGCCGTTATCCCGAGAAAGAGGAGCCGGGGAGGAGGAGGAGGCGGAGGACGTCAGGAGCCGTGCCCGCACTGATATCAGGCCGGGTGGGGAGCTCTCTCCTCCGGCTAAATCTCAGACAGACTTACTTTCTAACACAGGGCATCACAGCAGTTCAGACACGGAATCGGATTTTTATGAAGAAATAGATGTCAGCTGCACCACAGACTGCACAACGGGAAATATGGACTATGCCAGCAGCAAAGGTAAAACATAATTTAAAGGTTGTGTGTGTTATTAGTACGACTGCTGTTTTGCTGTTGCTAGTACTCGGCTATGAGCGTAATTCATTATACTGCGATTAAAGTGACAATTGCTTTTGAAAATATCTAAGCAGGATGTTACAGCTCGAGGTTTTAAGACATAGCAGTTGTATACGACAGAGGGTGTTTCTGATAAAAATTACATATCCATTTAAATGAAATATTTGTACATTGTATTCATTGATAAAATGCGGTTTTACAAAGGGATCGCAAATTAGTGTTCTTTTTTTTCAATGACCTGTTCAAGCAGTCGTTCATTGCAAGTTATATTCGATATACCTATTAATGTTTTTAATATAAGTATTTTTTTCAATGACTTTCGATTGTAAAATATGCGACAAGCATTGCAAACGACAATTAAATGATTACTGACTCCAGAGTCTTTAGGGGCAAAGTAAATGTTGTTAACACCTTAACCAGTACTCCCAATTACCTTGACACTTTTTGAAGCGTCTTCTCGGCGCCACTTCGGAAGTAGTGGCTCTATAGTCACAGAGGCAATAAGATCAGTTACATTTGAAAGGAAATAATGGCATCCTACTGTCACCAGGACTGTTTTATGAGTTAAATGAAACACATTATGGTCTTGAAACCCGAAAAAAGCCGGTTATTAGCGTATTCCTTAGATAGGTAAATTCAACGTTATTTTGATCAGACATACAAAAGAACAAGTGAAACATCATCTCAGAACAATGAATCTAACAACAATCTAAATGTATAATTATTCATAGTGTATATGCGTGAAAATGTGTGACAATGTATCTACATAATTTGCAAAAAAAAAACAACTTTTGAACAACTGATGCTGTTTGTGAGCCACGTTAATCAAAAAGGTTTTTAAAAAATCAGACAGTACAGAATATATATATATATATATATATATATATATATATATATATATATATATATATATATATATATATATATATATATATATATATATATTTAGAAAGGCTGCGTTTATAAAATATGTGCACAGCAGAAAAATAAGTTCTATTGTAATTTAATCAGAAATTTTGAAATGACAGTTTTTATATGTTAATAAACCTGGCCAACAACAGTTTACTTGTACACTAAGGCTTGCAGAAAGGGGATACTGTTTGCCGTTTAAGAAATTAAGATGCTCATGTTTCTGTGTTCAGTTTCAGGGCAGACGGGTGACTCCATCAGCAGTACTCACGGCAATGGTGCTGATGCAGGAAAGATGAGCGGCTCTCAGAGTGCTGTGTCTTGTGGGGCTGATCAGATGCGACGATATAGGACTGCATTTACTCGGGAGCAAATTGCTCGGCTTGAAAAGGAATTCTATCGAGAAAATTATGTTTCCAGACCAAGGAGATGTGAGCTAGCTGCTGCCTTAAATCTGCCAGAGACCACCATTAAGGTACAACGGGTAGCATCTTTTTCAGTTAGTCAATTACTGCTCCGGCAATAGTTTCTTTAAAAGAAAGTTTCTTGAAAAAAAAATAAATGAAGAAATAATTTCTGTTCATAATTCGAAAAAAGAGAGACAAAAAACTATCTGTTAATGTCTAATGTCGTGCTTCATTTGGCATACGTATTTTTGCAATTACTGTTGTGAGCTTAATATTAACCTTAATGCTTTTCGTTAATGCGATGCATACAGATCAACATCATTTAAAACAGTATAGTGATCCTCACAGACGAATTAACAGTTTTATTTTTAAAGGTAAATGTTCAGCGATGAAGCAGATTTATAACTCTCTCAGGTCAATTTTGAAGGGTAGAATGTGCAGTTTAAAATATTTAGGTTTTTCTAAAGTAGACGAGAAGACATTAAGACACGGACAGCTACATAATGTATTGTGAGAAAACATTAATATATGAACGGATATTCAAAATCAAATCTTTACAAAAATGGCAAGCTGAATAGTACAACGTAGAAAGTAAGAGGAAGGAAAAATTTGTAAATGTTATTTTACAAGATTTCTGTTGTCTGTGCATGTACACTTCCCCACACATCACACACATACATACATATTTGTGTTTTTTTTTTTAATTTATTTATGTTTTATTCTTTTATACACAGGTCTGGTTTCAGAACCGCAGAATGAAGGACAAGCGGCAGAGACTTGCTATGACCTGGCCTCACCCGGCGGATCCAGCATTTTACACTTACATGATGAGCCACGCAGCAGCAACTGGCAACCTGCCCTACCCGTTTCCATCCCACCTGCCCCTTCCTTATTATTCACACATGGGTGTGGCAGCCAACTCGGCCTCACCCGCTCCATTCAGCGCCCCTCTGAGACCTCTGGATACCTTTAGGGTGCTGTCCCACCCTTATCCAAGGCCTGAACTGCTGTGCGCGTTCAGGCACCCCTCTCTATACCCGTCAGCATCCCACGGACTTAGCGGAGCAGGGGGGAGCGCCTGTTCATGCCTGGCATGTCATGCTACCCAACCTAATGGCTTGTCCCAGAGGTCATCAGGATCAGAATTCACCTGTTCGTCCACCAGCAGGACAGAGAGCTTTCTAACCTTTACACCGTCCGTGTTAAGTAAAGCCTCAGCGGTTTCTTTGGATCAGAGAGAGGAAGTACCTTTAACCAGATAAATCCTGGTATCCTCAAGACCGAAAGGAATTCAAACGAGTGAAGCCTTTATATTAATTTAAAATAACGAGACATGGGCGTATGTCAAAGTGGAACCTTTACCAAACAGACATATAAACAAATGAGATCTCTGCCCGGAGGAATGTATTAAGAAAAAATATTAAAGCAAACATTATTCTCAGGCTTGTATACTGTGTTGCACCCGCAAGAAGGAATATCTTAGAAGCAATTTCTCCTTGTATCCGTTTAACTAGCCAAGCAGACAGTAATGTTGCCATGCATACAGCATTATCATGTGTGGAATAATAAAGCTATAATGTATCCAAATGTTATCTATTGCTGTGAAACTATATATATATATATATATATATATATATATATATATATATATATATATATATATATATATGAATGAATAAATAAAGGTTGACATAAAAATATATCAGCATCAGGCAGAATTGCAAATACAACATTTTAAATTTTTATTTTCAGGGTGGATGGTATATTTTTAAAAAAAATATGAACATATGGTTGAAGCTTTATAATTTTTCCGTGTGAAATATTACTGATTGGGGATTTGGGGGGAGGGTGCCATCTTTATTAAAGGTTTACTAGTGCTACAGCACAGTAGTATGCGTGCTGTCTCTGGATTATAATTAGTTTGCTCCCTTAAAGTCGGCATCTAGAAAAAGAAAGCTGATTTGTGCAGATGCTGATAAAAAATGGCAATTCATATATATGTAAGGAGGAATTTTGAATGTTGAATTAATGATAATACTGTGAGCACAGAGACTTTCTGCCAAGCGTTAACAAGCCGCCGAGGGAAAGGATTAGGTGACTAGGAGCGCCACTACGGTGTCCACGACTCTATTGGACAATCACACTTCTGCAAATTAGTAGGAGGACTATTCTACCTGTCTTTTTCTACACCCTGCCATCCACACAAGTATGATGTTCGGCCTTTGCCTCATTTGAATATATTTTCGTTTAGATTTATTGCATCGAATATTAGGTGTAATAATTTACAACAATGTTGAAGTATATTTCACGCCAATAATCATTTTCTTTCCAACATCCATTTTCTCTTCATTTCAAATTTCTTCCTTACGAACATTTTGCACTGTGGAAATATAAACTTTATGAAAACTGACTTGGCTGTGATGAGTGTGTGTGCGTGTTCTGAGCGGGTGGGGGAGGGTGGGGTTGAGTAGATACCCGGGTTTGTGAGTTTCGTCATAAAAAATGTTTATTGAAATTATAATAATTGTCATAGGATTGTTCAATCTGTTATCATTTTTGCAATAAATAACATAAATTAATGACTCGACTGCATGTGTTAAGGGGTTTATGTTTCACAAATGATTCAATTTCATATTATTATTTTCCTGTATTTTCATGCCAGTCTTAGCACACATTTCTTACTGCCCGGTGGTAAGGTGCACAATGACATTCAGCACAGATTAACAAGACAACCTTGCACAATATCGCAAAGACCAAATTACAATAATTCAAATATTTTGTATACTTTTTAAAATAGTACACTCGCCTTTTTGACTTTTGTTTTTAGAATGGCACACGCAGATAACATAAATTTAAAGGATATTGTTTGGCACATATCATAGAGAAAATGTAATTGCTAAAATTCTTCATACACCAAAAGTAATGTTGTCGTTCGCAATATTTGTATCTTGTAATTAGTATCAACCTTTTCAAACATTTTGAAATTGAGAGTTTCTTGAAGTAAATCTCAAAGTAAATATTGCTTCTGACTATCATGAAATGCAGCATACTGCTTGGAAAATGATTTTCTAAAGCACTGCCTTTTGATCATAACCTAGAAATTGTTTGTGACAGCTAAATGGTCCCACGGCTCCCGTAATGCAAGCCATATTTTCTTGGCGTTAACATTTAATAGGGAAACCAAAATTAGATGTCTTGAAGAGATATTGGAATGTAAAAGATCGATGATCCATTCTCCTTTCCAATCAGCAGTCTTTAATTGGCTGTATTTTCTGGGTAATTGATCTAGTTTTGTACAAATTGAAGCTTTCTGGAAGATAGATAGATAGATAGATAGATAGATAGATAGATAGATAGATAGATAATTTTAATATTTCTATTTAAAACAGAATTAAACATTTGCCTCTAGTGACATGGCTCTTGGTATTAACTTGTCAAACACCCGTCAAGATAAGTATTTTTGAATATTTTTATTATGCATAAACACGTTGTACTAATACAGTTAGTAAATTGCCATAAATATTTAGGTCATGCATAGTTTTACTTCTTGATTGCAACTTGTAATTGTCTGATTATTTTACGAGGAAACTAACGACCATGAGAGCTCCTTTTCTCAGGTTGTGCAGAGTATCCCTGGTAGATTTTGATTGATTGCCTTATTAACTCGTGTTCTTGTAAGTGTGACCAAGCTGATTAAAATGCATATGTTTGGAATAATGTATCATTTAAGCAACTACGTACAATAGGATTAAGTATACATAACTTGTTAAACTAGGTAATTAGGCTTAGCTACACCTGAAAGTTAAAAGGAAAAAGCAACTAGAGCGACAAAAAAAATCTCTTCCTGTGATGTCTACGAAACAAAAAAAAAAACATTTTGTATTTCACCTTTAGAAAGAATTGAACATAATAAAAAAAAATCTCCTGCATTTAACTTTTTTCGATTTATTCCTTATTCATGCCACCTGCAAATATGTATTGTGTCCAAGTTGTAAGACTAAAAGTCCACTTTTTAAAGGTTATAGCATGGTTATTTAGAGAAGCGTCTTAAAATATATATACATAAAATAACCAAATATTCCACATGTGTCTGTTATAATAAACACATTATGAGACAATCCGGCACATTATAAATACGTTAACCACATTGGTTTTTTTGTTTTATTTTTTTTAAAAAGCTGGACACGTCAGTGTAATTAACAAAAATAATTGTGTATTATTTTTTGTTGTTGATTAGTGCTATAATATATTTCAGGGGAAATCTATAACCGATAGGTTTGGAATCTTTGTTTTAATCAGGCACCTTTAATTATGAAATTTCAACTATTTTCATTTCTAATCACAGCACTTTTTCAAAGTTAAAATGAAAATGCAAAACATTCACCATTTCAATTTTCCTGGCTTTTCGTTGCAATTTACATATTTTTATGTTTTGAAGTAAACTGAGACGACGCATTAAAAATGATTGCCAATATACATCTACTGCATACACTGTATGATAATAAAGCATAAAATTAACGCGGTTAAATTTATGTGCAGTTTTTAGTTGTTCGTAAAGTATAAGCTGATAGGTATAGTGCGTATCAGCCTTTCAATTCTCTAATGGGCGGTTAACGAAGAGAAAACAATACTCAGCAGAGAAATGCTCGCGTTTAATACAGCTGTTCAATTGGCCCCGTTGTGTTTAAATTGTGTTACATTCTAATTTAGAACCCGTTTCGTTCCGGCAGGTTGAGGAGCGTGAATAGAGCAATCACGCCGTAATGATGATGAATGGGAAATTAATTCAGATACAAGCGAGACAATTTAGACCTTCATCTGTTTAAATAGTCTTCCAATATAATTTGGAACGGGAGGTCACAGATTCAATCAATTGGATGGGGTTGTGAAAGTCATATTCTATAGCATCGTTATCAGAATTATTTATAGCGCTCTACAGCAGCAGGTACGTGAATTGAATACAATATTCAATATATAGAGAGTGTTCATTAAGACACCAAAAGAAGAAGATGATGCGAAGACAAAACGAGAATGTCGATCAGCTTTATAGTACACGGCTTTAACCATTTTTTAAAAAAATAATTCACAGATTTTAGTTTGCCGTCAGTAATTACAGTTATCCGAGAAATACAGAACAATCAAGGAAAGGTCTTATTTAGACTTCTTTAGAGTTAAGAATGAAAAAAATACATTTTTGATTCACACCTGCTTTTCTTTAGGAACGAACTAATCAACTATATGTATATTTTTAAATATGGAATATTTCAGCAGCACTCGCTGCTAGAGTGGTGTATAATTTACACATGGCTAAGTTGAGCAAAATATTTTTGCAAGGTGGTGACTCCGCTATTTTTATTTATGTGCAGAAAGCCTCTACATCGTTTTTCATGTTTTGTAAAATGTAGTCGTTTAAATAATTTAGTCAATTTGTTAAAACTCGTCATTGAGAAATGCATAAGTAGATTCAGGAATCTCTTCGAAACCCTCCCCCCTAAAATTGCGTTGGCCATTAGAAGCAAAGCTTCACCATCTGAAGCACAATTTAACCCAAATACATGTACATATGGACATTTTATGCTCGGTGTAGGAACAAAATACACTTTACTTATCATTGTGTCGTTTGACAGTCAAAAAGTGAATATTAATTGTAATACAATTACATTAAAATAGAGAAATCCAGCTTTGCAACTGTGTGACAAAATCTGTGTATGATTTAAAATATTTTAATTGTAAACTCATTGTGTCGTGTACATAAACATTATTATATGTTTTAATTTTTAAGACAAACATTCATCCATGTGCTACAGTACACATATGAATAGATAATCATATTTTGGGCAAATATATTTTAGAATTAACGAGTGCCGTTAACTTAAATCATATGTAAAGTTAAAATGCCATTTTCTTCAATTAAAATTCAACAATTTTATTATAAGGGACAGAATTTTAAAATATTTGACAAAATGAAATGTTGTTGCTATAATTTTAACTAATTTGAAGTACTGGGCGAACGTTCCATCTGTAAGACAGAACCCCGCAGCTAACTTCATAAACCCTAAATGTCCGCAAAATATACGTTTTGCGTGAGTAAAACATAAATGTGCCTCCATATAAGCTGTTTGTATACTGGTTATATTATTTGGAGAATCGTATTTATAGTGCACACTCTTTAAACTCGTAGTGCTCGTCAAGTGTCCTTAAAGAGTCATCTTCGTAAAAGCCTTTTGACATTTTTCAGCAACATACGAATTATTATTCAAATCAAAATGCTGTAGTTAAACGCTGCACACCCAACCTGCAGCTTATCCAAACAATGGCTACACTATTGTTGTGCAGACAGTCTCAGCATTAAGCCTCTGGAGTGATTTTGATGCATTACTATCGGAATTAACGTCTTTAATTGGGGTCCTCTGGGACGAGTTGCTTTAATACCGTAGCAGATCCAACCCAAAAGAAAACGGTAAATATAATATACAGGCGTGAACGTTAATGAATTGCGCTAAAGCTCTTAGCAGAAATTGCTGGCAAATCATATAAAGTGGAGTTAACATTCAACAATGGTACAGTTCAAAATCTTTGATCAAAGTAAACATTATAGTTTCATTCTTGGGCGGGTTTTCATTCTTAAACAATAATATGAACGCAAGACATGACGGAACGTGCGAGTTGTCAGATTCGAATAGTAAAACGCAACAACATCTTCGTATTTCAGTCCTAGACAATTTTAATAACGAGCACTCCCATATCTTTATTTCTTCTTATTTGACTGTGAACATTCATTCTTGAAGAGGTGGCGCAGTGGTTAGTGCTGCAGTCTCACAGGTTTCGCGTGCTATTTTCCAATCCCGAGTCCGGTGTCTTCATTCCCACAAACATGCAGTTAGGTTATCCGATGATGGGTGGGTGTCAGTGGTCCCTAACGAGCCGCTGTTTCCTACCTTGCCGCAAGTACTGCTGGAATAGGTTTTGGCACCCTGCGATCCTGAATTGTATCAAGTATGAATGAGAATGGTGTGATTCTATTGATCATTTCTTTTGAGTCATAAAAAGTACACAGAAAGCATGCTTGAAACGTGTAGTTAAGAAAATATTTTAGATGTAAACCGTATGTGTTTTATCATCCGTGCAACAAAATTAAGGTATCATAACCGAACTACTGTGAAAAAAATAAAAACAGTTTTTATGTATTAAATAATACTGCAAATCAGTTATTGACATGAATCTTATGCAGTATAGTAAGGGGAAAAAAATAAAACTGACCACTGTGGCTCAAATGCGGTAACGAATAATCAACATTAGATACAGTTAAAATGTTTTTGGGGAATTTATTTTTTCACCATATAAAGAAACTTAATCTTTTCTAAGTAAGGAAGAAATGAGTTTCTATTGTCTACTTTCCCCTAAATATATGGAGAATATATATATATATATATATGATTATTATTCCAAAATCTTCATGGTGCCCAAAATAGTTCAGAACTAATAAAAGGATGTGGTCAAGTCAGCAGTAAAAATAAAATATTCCATATTAACACATTGGATAAGATGTCAAATATAACTTTGTACATACTGTGCTGGGGACAGATCATTCGTTGTTTTCTTCAGCTGGCAATGGCCCACTGTACAATTTTAGAAGAATCATGAACAGTTCATTATCCTTATTTTATAACTGTTCTCTAAGCTTTCCACACGAAGGCAGATTTTAAAGAACCAGAGCAAAATGACATATGTCTACTGATACAGCTTGAAGCAATGATAAGATTTACATTTGATACTTGTAAAGTTGTATAGTTTTCCAATGTGTTGCTCAGATTAGATGTCTATAGTAAAAATGTTGTTTTTCCACATCTGTAATGCAAGACATAAGACTGAATGATTAATTGACTACAAGGTTGTGGGGAGAGGTTGTAAGCCCAATAAAAACTCAACAGAAGCTTGGGTAAATCCACCTTCTAAGAGAACTAAAATAAAACAACTACTGCTATTACTTCACACACACACACACACACACAACCAGAGCCAGTTAGGAGCCACCAATCCACCTAACCAGCTCCTTTTTGCAGATACTGTATGGGAAGATATAGGGTAACTGGTAAAAACCCATGCTGGTAGAATATGCAAACTTCACATAGACAACATCTGGATGTGGGAATTGAACCCAGAACACTGGATCCTTGAGGTGGTACTGCCACCCCTTGCTCATTTACTGAATGCTTTCTTTAATGTATTATTAAGCTGTGAGGCTAGTCAAAAGACAAGACGCTTTGCTCATGCCCCAAATGGAATTAATTCCTTTTTTTCATCCTTTTGTTTCTTCCTCACCATATTCATACATGCCAGTGAAAAGATACTGACTACAAGAAGAGTATTTGCCCAAAAAAGATAGAAGAAGCTTCACAGCATGGCTCTATAACACTTTAGACTGATTCTTTCCTATCCATTTGTCTAAGGGAGGTAGAATGCAACTGCTGCTGCTATGGTGGTGCAGGATGGGGGATTTATAACACAGACTGTTGAAGCCAGGTGGAGGCGTGGGGAGGGCTGCTATTAGAGCTTCCATCTCTCCATTGTCTAGGTAATACTTTTATCCATGACTTGCTATCTACTTTATGTTTGAAATATTATTTTTCTCCATTTCTCTCATTTCAAATAACCTTCTTAAAATATACAGCACAAATAAGGTTTTATTTACTTCACATGTAAATAAATGTACAAATTTCTGGTTTACATACTCCCCAAATATCCAGATCAACTTTTTGTCACAAACACAGAAAGCAACATTTTTAGAATTATTCTGAAATTCTTTAAGTTTCTAATGATGAATTAGACAATGTGTTGTAAGGCAGTAAGTCATATCTATCATCCTATTCCAATGCATACTTATACAAACTGGAAAGCCTATCAAGAAATAAGTGTGTTGGGAAGTCAGTAGCTGTTGAAACACAACATGTAACCAAGAGCTTGTTTATCCTTGTAATAAGCTTAATAAAGCCAGAGGTAAATACCGGTTACTTTATCACCAATCTGTATTATGTACCCCATTCTCATTTACTGAAAAAACATAATGTTCGTAAGCTTGCACAAACCAATCCTGAAGTGGGTGGCAGTCTATTTAGAGCCCACTCACATTCATGTTTGTGTTTTAGAATAACAAATTAACTTAAAACTCACACATCTCTCAGGATGTGGGAGGAAAACTAGGGTACACATAGACATGGGGTTATCATGCAAACTGCATACAAACGAAGATGAGCACAGGATTCTAACACAGGACACTAGATCAGTCAGGAAGGAATGCTAACCAATGCACCAACTATTTTCCCAACTATGCATGTTATCTCCCTATTCTTGTGTTTTTTCAGTTATACTGTTAAAAGTAAAGGTGACAGAGTGGTTCTTTGGAGTGATGCCAGAGGGGAGACATTTTTGGTTCCAAAAAGACCCATCCACATGAAGGTTTCAGAAAAAAAACCTTTATATATATATATATATATATATTATCTAAAACAGGCTCCATACAGCAGAAGTATCAAAGGCTCCTGGTTAAAAAAGGAATCTTGCTAAGGCTAAGTCCAAGTTTTCTAAATCTGATAGTGTCCTCCTAGATAGTCTGCCATACATTAAATATTTCAGTTTTTATTCTTCATACTAGGAAGTTTTTCAAAGCACAAAGAACCCATCCCAGAATGAAATGGTGCATTATCAAGCAATGGTTCTACAAGAAACCACGCAACCCAGTAAAGAAGCATAAAGTGCCATTAAAGAACCAATATTTTTAAGAGTGTACCCCGGCTTTCTCTTAAATACTCTAGAAAAGCAGGTAAGTTTTCTGTTTTGCTTCAAACTGAGCATGGACATTTGTAAGTATGGCTAACAAAGGACAGTCATTTCATAAAGGGTTTGTTCACGCCAGGCATGAGGCTGCAAGGATAGGCTCTGCTTCTTTGCTCCCTTAAACAGAAAACTTAACTCAGAAAATGAATAGAGGGTCAAATGGGACATATAAAAAGTTTAAAAAGTTTATACTAGATCTGAAAAGAGCTAGAATGGAAGAATTATTATATATCAAGCATAATCCACTTATGATAAATGTTCAGATAACTGTCATTCATTGTCCAACCCGCTATATCCTAACTACAGGGTCATGGGGGTCTGCTGGAGCCAATCCCAGCCAGTACAGGGTGCAAGGCAGGAGCAAACCCAGGAACAAACCCAGGACAGGGTGCCAGCCCACCGCAGGGCACAAAACTCACACCCACACCCACACACCAAGCACACACTAGGGACAATTTAGGATCGCCAATGCACCTAACCTGCATGTCTTTGGACTGTGGGAGGAAACCAGAGCACACGGAAGAAACCCACGCAGACATGGGGAGAACATGCAAATTCCACAGCTTTTGAAAAATGCTCTGAAAATATAGCTATCACACTTAGAATTCTGCCCACGGCACATTTTAATGCAGTCATCTTCTCCAGTTCTCTATGTATGTATACTTTTGGAGCACCTTCCTTACATGATTTGTTATACTTTTACCATCTAAAATATGCCAGGAGTTTTTTTATTCTTTAGAATTATAAAGTTTGCTGTTCAATATGTTTCTATTCCTAAATACCATTTTTGTGTCACTGTAAATATTTTCTTTCTTATGTCTGTGTCACTTGATTCTCTACATATTTCTCTATCTTTATTTCTTAAACACCTCATGTATATTTCTATACTCCCCACAATCTGCATTATTCCTTAATGATCTTCCTTGGGAAGTCCCATTTTAAACACCATAAAGACTCACTTTACTTGTTGAACACACCTTTTGTCAATTGCACTCCGATTATAGCCCCTGGAATACGTAATCCTCAATAGGTAAACTACTTTATCTGCTCAGCTTTCTCTTCATCTGCTGTAAAGTTTAGCTCATTGTCATCTCTACATTTGGAAAGTTTTCTTGAAATCCTTCTGAATGTTGTCAAACATTTCTTTAAGGGTTTTGCATAGTATTTACAGTTCTTCTTTTGAGTCAGTGACCACCATCTGCCTAACTGAGAACATATAGCCTACTGTAACTCTCCCCTCTTTTAGTAAAATCTTTTCCATTCTTCATTATTATTTCTTAGTATTATCAATATAATATAAGTGAAAGGAGCAACTACATCAGATTTTCCAGAGTAATTCAATTAGGTAATTCCATGTTACTTTCCTGAAAGCATTATCAGGATTGATGATGCACAGGAACAACCTCTGGGTGAACTTTTTTCTCACACAAAGCCCATACTGCAGCAACTGTCTCTCTCATTGTTGTGGCACAATGGGTATCACTGTTGCCTCATAGATCCAGTGGCTTGGGTTGGTATGTTGCACATGGTCATGTGGTGAGTTTGTTTTTACTGTGCTTACATTGGTATTCCTCTAGACACGTATGATATGCTTACAAGAAATTCCACACTGACCAAGTATATGAGTGGGTATTTGACTGTTGCCCTGTCCTAGACAAATTTTTGTTTTGTGCACCATGTTGCCAAGATAGGCTTTAGCTTCCCATAAGCCTAAACTGGATACACTGGGTTTGATAAAGTTATGTTAAATTGGGTTTCACTAAGGAAATATAAAGTGGCCTTTGACATTCCATTGTGCTTATTTTCTGTTCAACTGTCATTACTGCTAAGGTGGTAAAGTGTTCTGTCCACTGTCTTTTTATATGTTATAAATATAGTCCTAAAATCTGTTCAACCATTTAATACTAAACAATTTTCATTTCTTTAGGAAGCTAAACACTGGGACATGAGATAACATGATCTTCAAAACAGTGATTATGTCGCAGGATTGTCTTTTGACTTCACACGCAGATGCAGTTCATTCTGCAACAAATCAGATACAAATTTAAGAGGCATTATGAATGACAAATGAGGCATTCTTCAAAGGTGTTTATTGGGAATAGATGATATATTTGAACATTATCTTCACAGTAATAATTTACTCAACCCATACAATACTAAAAGTTGAGCAGAATATTTCTGAAACCCCATTTCTTTTTAGTTATGAATTTATCTTATATACCCTTGACATTAATACTACATATCAGACCTAATAAACTGATAACTTTGTCCAAAGAAGCCTGTACACTGTTGAATTTAGTGGTCCTAGGCTAATAATATATAAGCCTGTAACAAGAAATACGAGGACTTAATACTTAGTGTACAAGTTTCCTAGCATAACCAATGATGAGAAAGTTAGGATGATTAGCAATGATAAACTCACCTGGCATCAGTGAGTAATGGTTTGTGTGTGACAGCCCTTTGTGAAGGACAAGAATCCCTTCAGTCTTAATCACAAAGCCATTGCCTCTTGCTTCTTCAACCCTGGAATGATGAAAGTGCTTTCAGAAAATAAAAACAGTTGCATCAATCTATACACCTGTTACCACAGTTTAATTTTAATTATTAAAATTAGAGTTAACAGACATTGGAGATCAACCATCTATTGGAGGTACCATCTTGACGTTTAATTTTATAATGTGCCTGAGATTCTTCCTGCACTGAGGAGATCCCAAAGAGAATAGTACAGAGATTCATCATGTGACAGAAATGTGTCCGAGTGCTTGACCTAGGTGTCTCTGATCAAATTCTTTGTATTTCTCAAGTTCTCATTTATTTAAAGCCTATGAAACAATGGCGATTAGCCTATGACTATGCTAAATTTATTCTGCTTGCTGATGTACCAGATTCTGCTATGACTCACTCACAAATTTCTCCTGTGCACTTTCTTCATCTTCAAATCTGTTACAAATCATACCGCAGATCTTCATGCCCTCTCTTCCAACTAGGTCTTCAAACTACATAGTACTACATGCTGGCCCAATGTGCTGTAGTGAAGACCATGTGGTGTGACTAAATTATTTAGTCTATTGACATGAAAGTAAAATGAAGCCATGCTGTATGAATCCAAGTGAAACCATTAGGTAGAATGCTTAAGATCAGAGAGAATACTGCTGGAAAAATGATTGATTTATAGCAACAAATTTTGGTGATATGATTTAGGATGTAAAAACACAGTTCTCTTGTAGCAGTGTCTATGGCTATAACTAATCATTGATTTAATGACTCTGAAGGGCTCAGACAAGAAACAGCGTCAAGTAAATTACATTTTTCTGGCCACTACACTCCCAGTGCAATAATTATTCTGTAGTAAGCCTTGTACTGGGTTCTGTATTTTGGAGGCATAACAGTGTGTAATGACTGTTCTTACCAGGGACATTAAGGGTAACTTCTCACTAAATCAAACCCCACAATTATCTCCATGTGCTACTGTAAAAGCTCTCCTTAAGGTTAACATGCATTTGGTAGATGTAAAGGGTGTCTGTTAGCCATTTCTAATACTTGCATGTGTATAGTATTATTACATTACTTTGGAATTTATAAATGAGTAAATAATTATGTTCTTATTACTGTTTTTAAAAATAAATATAAAAGAGTGAATAATGACACATATCTGAGAATAAATTTCCTCTTAATTTATTATTATTAATTTTTACATTTCTGCTCTTTTGTTGCCTTCCTGTTACTGTTTCCCCATGAGTTGAATTGTTCAGTCTGGAGGTTGTGTTTTATACTGTAATTTGGTCCACTATTTTTCTCTTCCCCATTGAGCCATGCAGCTTCCAGTAGCATCTCCTTCATTATAAATGTCTCAGGCATTTATCTAATATTCTGTTTATCTAATATCTAGCTAATAGCATATTGAATCAAGCTGGTATTTCTCACCAATTTTTTCTCCAATAGGAAAATGTTACTGCTCAGAGGCTGATCCTTGATGGCTCATGAAAGTTTAAACAGATTTTCATTTATGTTTAATTTAAAAATCATCTTTCCTATATAAATTTGTCCTAAAATTTCTTAGGAGAAACAGCTTTAGACAAAAATGAGACATGAGATACAACTAAGGTAAAGGGAGTCAAAATTGAGAATTTGGTTTAAAAAACACATTATACTTTCTGAGATTTCTTTCTGGTCATGTTTTAATCTCTTTAAAGACTTAATATTTTTGATTTATTAATGGACTAATGCCTTTATCCAAGGTGACTTACAACATCTGAGATATGTTTGGTTACATTTCTTCTATTGTTCCAATTAGAGCACAGGCAGATGAAGTGACTTACTCATAGTTCATGGTGTCAGAAGTGGGATATAAACACATAACCTCAAGGCTTGAAGTCCAATGTCATACTGCCTGCCTTATATTCTAGAATTAGTATATTCTAATTGGAGCACAGCAATATAAATAAAAGCAACTAATAGTATTATTCAGAAGCAAGGGCCACAGTTGTGTGATCACAATGAGGTTTATTACCACAAACAACTAAATATATTTCACCATATATTACTGAGCACACAATGCAAATAGTTTCAAATTACAAAAATGTCAAGATACTGCTTGTAAAATCCAAGACCCTTGTGTGACTTTGCTGAGATCTCTGCTGAAGCTCAAGAGGAGACACTTGTGAGTCTACTGTGTTGTTTTTTCTAAGAATAAAAAATTAAGACACATGAGACAAAAGAACATCTCTCTATTTTTAATTTCTTTCTGATCTCATTATTATCTATGAGAAACCAAATGATATTAAGGAGATCTCTTTTTTGATTTGTCATTCATATGGGCTGTCTTCATGGAAGCATCTGTTGAAGTTCAATGGCCTCTCTCATGATTTTCTTTTGTTTTCATCGTGTTCTCTGTTGCTTAGGTCAATGGCCTTTGTGCTTGATTCTTGATTTCAATTTATTTTTACCAATTTTTAATACTTTATTCTGTCTGTTGCAAATTGTGTTTCATCTTGCTGTTAGTTAAATGTCTACTACATTTACAGCCTTCTTAAACTATACTATAGTCTCTTGTTGCATCAAATCAAATGGAAGGTAGCATAGTGAAACATACTCAGATTCTCTTCTCTTTAAAGCATATGATTCCAAACAAATCTTCATGGCCTTAATAGTGTTATATTATAGTCTGTGTCTCATCCCTGGCTTAAGTGTCTTTATGTTTTACTTGTTTTGTTATTTTATGCATTCTTTGTAATTTGTTTAAACATTATGTTTGTTTTTCACCAATTTGTATTTTATAACTCTTAATAAGTATTTTGTCTATGTCTGTTAATGTATATACTAACTGATATTTGTTATATTCCTTGTTCTTTGTGCATTGAGCCTAGGGGGTAGGGACTCCTGTTACTGTAGATTTGCAGAGCTGAATTAAGACCTTTAGAGGTTTTTTTAATTAAAATGTTTAATAATATAATGGAACTTTTGTTTTTTGTCAGTTGTGGAAGGGATTTTTACAGTTATTCTCTCCCTTTTTCAGTTTGGTCCATTTTCGATTGTAATAGTTGTGAAGCCTGCTTCTCTTTTTTTTGTGCCAAACTGATTCTTGTTTGGGCGGCACGGTGGCGCAGTGGGTAGCGCTGCTGCCTCGCAGTTGGGAGATCTGGGGACCTGGGTTCGCTTCCCGGGTCCACCCTGCGTGGAGTTTGTATGTTCTCCCCGTGTCTGCGTGGGTTTCCTCCGGGTGCTCCGGTTTCCTCCCACAGTCCAAAGACATGCAGTTTAGGTGGATTGGCGATTCTAAATTGGCCCCAGTGTGTGCTTGGTGTGTGAGTGTGTTTGTGTGTGTCCTGCGGTGGGTTGGCACCCTGCCCAGGATTGGTTCCCTGCCTTGTGCCCTGTGTTGGCTGGGATTGGCTCCAGCGGACCCCCGTGACCCTGTGTTCGGATTCAGCGGGTTGGAAAATGGATGGATGGATGGATGATTCTTGTTTCTAGGCCTCACAGAAACCTTTCTGGAGGTCTAATTTTTGTAATGGAGCCTTGTGATTTTTAGAGTTAGCAAATCATAATAAATAGTAAATTAAATTCATTAATAAGGAAGCATAGAACCAGATGAAAGAATAATAGACAGGAAACATATGAAAGGAAAGGAAATTGTAGAAGCAATGTCAAATATTGTAGATAGGAGTTCACACATGTGTCAATGAAATTTTTAACGTCTCTGAAAGCAGTGTTGGCCAGCAATGATCCTGGAAGATGGTGGTTTCTGCAGTATTTATTCAAACAAGCCTGTTCACTAGAAAACAGTTCTTCTCAAAAACTGGTACAATATTGGCTTGACCCATTTGCAGATGACTCTAGCTTGCATCAAGAAATCCTGAGCAAGGCTGTCTTCTGTGAAGCACTTGACCTACTGAATGAAAGCTTTTCAATGTTAGTTGAATGAACTGAATGTTAATGTGTCTTATTCACTTCTGGATAGACAAAGGTCCTTACCCATCGTCTTTACTGAGGAAACAGAAACATCCCATCTTGCTGTTGTTGTGCAAGGTCACAAGCTGGTTAAGGAGGTCAGTCTAACTATTGATGATGGTCTCTTGTCTTGAAGAAATTGCATCTGATCTGTAGGTACAAGAGCAGTGTAGAACCTCAGCCCTCTCCTCAGTGTGAGACCTATTGCCTTGGCTTAAATTTTATTTTTGTTGTACTTGCTTTTGTCATTATTAAGTTTCCATGTTATGTAAAATAATGTATTTGTTTGATTATGCTTTGAATTTTGAAATGTTAAATTTGTATATATTACATAGTGTTCTCTTATGTTATTTGTGTTTAACAGGTTGTTCCCTAAGAGGTGGGGCCACCCTGACATCACCACTCCTGAGATTCCCCTCTGGTTATTTAAGACAGAGAAAAGGAGAGCAAAGGACTGGCGCATTGAAGATTGTTGGAATGTGCAAGTATTGTTTTGTATTTGGATTTTTCTGGCTTCCAGATTATTGTTATTTTTTTTGCTTTTTTCAAGTTGTGTATTGGGACTTTTTTCTCTTTGAGTATTGTTGTATTTTCATGTTTTGAATAAATATTTTAATTTATAAAGGTTATTTTGATGACTGTTTCTCAAGCCAAAGATTTTTCTACAGCTTTTCCATTTTCTTGAAAAAACACTTTGAGATTTTGGAACAATTAAAGCATTTTTGAGTTCTAACCTCTTTTTAAACTGAAGCAGACCAGTAGAGCTGGGGTATAAAGGAACTTGGGTGTGGGTTGTTCTAGGCAGGCAGAGGAGGTCAGCCCTGGATCATGGAGCCTTTAGGTGGCCTCACACCTTTTTTTGCTATAGTTCTGACTCCAAATCATGACACCTTCCACCCAGCAGGTATCATAAAAAACCTCCTTCTGGATACCATGGTATGCTGCCCTCTTCATTTGGGCTGGTAGACTATCCACCGACTCACGCCTACTTGATTTTGTTCAGAAATAAGCATTCAGATTCAGAGACTGGTGTGTCTTACACTAGGATGATCTTCTTGCTACTATAAAGGAGTGTGTTCAGCCAATAGCACACTGACGATCTGTGGCCAAACTGCTTTCTGTACTGATTTGTTTTAGGGACAACACCCCTGATTTAGAGGACCTGGCCATAGAGGTTTCTCATTATTTCAGGGTGAAAAAAAGCAGCTGTACACCATTGTCATCTTCTTGTACCTTACATGTGTACCAGTCATCATGCAACTTCAATGCTGCCCAGAACATTCTGTCAGCTTAACAACATGCCAAACTGGTTACTTATGGCAAAATCAGCACCCCATTTAAGTATATTTCATCTTTTTAAAACTATAGTGAACCATCTGAAGCTCT
Organism: Erpetoichthys calabaricus; assembly: GCF_900747795.2. Lineage (NCBI taxonomy): Eukaryota > Metazoa > Chordata > Cladistia > Polypteriformes > Polypteridae > Erpetoichthys > Erpetoichthys calabaricus. The sequence continues at coordinate 50,964,264 of NC_041406.2, read as the reverse complement.
GATAGATTTCAAAGCTCTCACACTATGCATAAACGGAGCCCCTCCATTGTGCCTGTCCCTATGCCTGTGGTAGTTGAAAGTAGCAAATCTATTTGGTTTTTTTTCTTTCTTCACAATAGTCAACCATGATGGAAAAGTGCATAGAAATCCCCCTAAAGTATTACATGAATGGTGCTCTAAACGTATGTGCTTGTGTGTAGATATTCCTTTTGAGGTTAAATGAGGTCATTAAATCTTTCCATGGTTCAAAGAATACATGGATATAGATAAAATAGATTTTTAACCACTGTCTGGTGTTAATCGTGGAAAAGGAGTAACATCAGACAGCAAAAGCATCCTGTGAAGATATAAAGAAATTTTTAAGGAATATGTAATGGAAATAAAATTAGAATAACATGGTCAAACAATATGGTTTATGGCATACTGAGTTTACAGATCCACTCAAAGTCTTTACAAGCTAACAATAATAATAGCTTATATTACAAAGGGCTGATTTTTTTACAATAAAATATTTTTCTTTTATTGGAGTGACAATATAAGCTAAAAACATTAAGAAAGATTAAAACATACATGGGGCAATGTGATGTACTGTAGCTGCTTCTCTGCTTCAGAGGCAAAGGTTAAAATCTCAAAACTGTCTGCATCGATTGCGCAGGTTGTTCCCATGTCTACAGGGGTTTTTATCCAGATACTCTGGTTTCCTCCCACATCTCCAAGATGTGCATTGTAAATTTACTGGTAGTTCTAAAGTGAGTTTCTCTGAACTTGTGTGTGTTGCCATGCATATGCGTCTGTGGTTCACTCTCTGGGCTCACCTAGGGTATGTACTACCACCCTGGGTCAACAGGAAGTTCTGACGCATACCTTCTCCTCTTCAATTTCCTCCACAGCACAGAGAAGATGCCCAGAGAGGGCAATTAACCTCGCTCCTTCTGGTTCCCTGCCTATGAAGGAGGCATTCTTTGTTGAACAGTACGCACCACAGGACAGACATCTATCGAGTGATCACAAGACAAGCAAATACCTAGCCTGACGGCTTTTCTTTTCATTTCATTCTGTTACCCTTACACCCTTAGCAAACATTTTCCTTTGTTTTCTTTGGTTGGATTAAATTGGGAAAACTGGGTTGGCGCCCCAACATTTATTCCTGGATTTTGTAGTCCTTTTACTCAACCACATTGTACACTGAAATAGATTGATCTTTCTTCAAAACACTGCAATGAAAAAAAACAGAATCAAATGAATGGATGAAGAGCCATAAACAGTTATTGTGTTACATTGGCTAAACCTCAAATAAAGTAATAAACAATATAACAATGCATGAGTAGTACTATTATTTGTAAACTAAAAATTCATCCATCCATTAACAAAGCTGTTTAATTCCAATCATAGCTGCAGGGGCCAATTTCTATCCTGGAAGCACTTGGACAAAGCAGGAACAAACATAGGATGGGATGTCAGTGTGTGAACGTAAGATTTTTAATGGAAATATATCAATTTGAATTCAGTTGTTTTCTTGAAATAAATAATGAAAATATATTCTAAAAATAATCAATATAAAGATGTTATTATAGTATATAAACAAGCATAAAATGTTCATCCACTTGCTCTATTACTGCATTTGAGCACTACATTAGATGCTGAGGATCATGCATCCAAAATCAGAATCCATATTATTGTCAGGTTCTCATGTCAAATATTTAGGAACTGCTTCACCTACAGTCACTAAAACCCCTCAAGAGGAGTTCTGCAAAATTGTAGCAGAGTAAGCAGGAATGCAGTAAAGTAACATGCTAGTAAAATGCTGATAAAACCCTAGGATACTGAAGCAAACCCTCTACACAGCAGGGACAAGCAGCATCCAGCAAAAGCACCAGCAGGCACCACATGAAGTTAGCAGGGTCAGTTCACAAAACAAAAAGTGAGACAAGTGCAGCCCAGATGCTGAGAAATTAAAAGGGCTAAAGGAAAGTCTCATCACAACATGATTTTAAAATTCCCAGTGCGTCAAAAATGTATAAAAAAATCTTCATGTCAAAGTAATATTTTGTATGTGTATTCAATATTCAATATTTCATAAGCCAGCACTTGGCAGCTAACCTTGTGTTTGAAGATGTAATCTGATTCCACCTTCTACTGTGCCAGAAAGAAAAACAAACCTCCTTTCAAATCTGATGCTTTTTTTCTCTCCATTATTTTTCAGTATGCATAGTTTTGAGAACTGCCATTGTACATAGCCCTCTTCTTTCTCATTTGAGATTCTTTGTAGAGCTTCTTTAATAATCAATGGAAATTTAATGCAGAAGCTGTCTTTCTAGTTAAAGTGTAATCCTGGGCTGCTGCAGCAATAGTAATGACTTCAACAAAGCAGGTTACAACTTTATAGGTTTTATACAATTTTGATCAGTTTTTTTACAGAGTGTACAATTAAATACATTACTTGTAATGCTGAATCAATTAATAGGTGGTGCACATTTTATTATGCACACCTCTTTTTAACATGTAATTGTCTGTTTTAATAGCAGCAGCACTTTATGTAATGACAGTGCTATTTATAGTAGATAGTCAAGGACCAACAAAATGTGAAATTTAGGTGGAGAATGGGTAAAATACAAATTTAAGTAGTAGTGGAAGCCACTTCATACAACAGAGCAGCAAGCCAAAAATAGATTACAACCAAAAAATGCTCCTCCATCTGTGGTCCAATGGTCTGAAAAAGATCTTAGATGAATGGAACTGTCATAGAGAATGTCTGACTTAAGGTTTTTACAATGGATCTGTTAATATAATCTTTCATATGATTTCCTTATCTTTGAAAAGAAAATCTCAAAAACCCACATAGCACTGTGGAGAAGAAGTACGTGTGCATATCAGTTACGCTTTCCCTTTCGTCTAACTTGAAAAAATGGAGTCACTCCTTATATATTGCCAGGTAAACAAAGCCATATATGGTTACTTATATGGTGATATCAGTTCTTTCTATGTTATCATACCAATCTAAATCAGGAAACAGGCACCATGACAGGGTACACTAACGGCTTAACAGGTCTTTAACTAATAGCTTAAAATTATGTTAATGTATATAAAAGTAATTCATAATAAAATGTAAAATAAAGTATATAATAAAATTCAAAGAGTCTGACTCAGTCAGAGATGCAGCTTTAATTACATGAGCATAAGCAAAAATGAGTATATAAGTTCCCTTCACAACAGATAGATAATCAAAGGCACTATATGACCTATAATGGATGGTACTATGCATATATAGATATAAGAAGTTTCCTCTCACAATTCCTACCTTTTAATTCTTTTTTAAAAAACAATTAGGATTGCAATTCTGAGAGGTTATAGAAGAGCTTAATGGATAAGGTGTTGGCAGGAGCAGGATTACAGAAAAAAAGGAAGAAAGGAAGATTTGTGGGTGATGGTTGTGTGAACTGTGGAACTAACTTAAGGAAGTAGGGTCGTTTATTCATGGTATATCAGGGAGAGATGGAGAACAATTATTGCTAGAGTCTGGTGAATTTTCATAAATGTGGGACTGGAACAGATGCTAACAAAACATGTGCAGAGTAAAAGATGAGGTAGAGTCACTTAAATAACAATTGAGATCAATATATGTGCCCAAAGAGTAATAATAAAGCATAACACATCACAAATGAGGTATGGCAGCTGATACTCCAATGACTCCCAGTGAAGTAAGAGAGAGACATAATTTCAGAGGCATAAGGAAAACAAACACAGGGCACTTAAGCGTCAAAAATATTTAATTGTCTGATGAACTGTAGTTTTTGCATTTGTAGAAGGACCCTGGTGTTACTAACACCCTGTAAATGTATGCCTGCTGAGTTTCCACAATGCCTCCTTGTAATGGTAGTGTAATGACATAAGGTAAGCTTTGTTAACCATCATTGGAATGCCGTTGGACATACAAACATCAATGCTAATCAGGAAAATCCCTAATCTCAAGAAAGTACCCATCTGTTAATAGATTATTTCAGCACAATCTCAAATTAGATTAACTGATTTTGAAAATGTTATCTAACATTACAGACCACAAAGCTATTAAAACCTCAGAATGGTTCTTGAAATGTGATAGCAAATTAATCACAATGCAATAGTCATTTCAATTACCAGACCGTAGCTCCAATCCAGGAAAGAGCTATTTAGTGTATGTGATTTTTTTTGTATATACTACAGCTAAAAATTATAAATCCTGAATATTATGCTGATTTGAGAGGACCGCAAAAATACCATCCAGGTCATGCCCATAAAAAATGTCTTGGTGCACCTGCCTATTGGCTTATGTCTTAGAATAAACCTCATTAGTGTGCATGCACAGTTTTGTGCATTTAAATGGTAATATGTTGGTCATAAAGCACTGAAAGACCGGAAGGCTGTGCTTTTATTCTAACTATGCAGAGTGGTTTTGGGAAAACAAGAAAACTAGCATCAGAAATCACCATAACACTCTAAAATGCAAGGCAAAGACAACCAACAGTTATAGCTACAGTTGCATGATCTTGAGCTTGGTTTCCAGGAAATTGATTTTCCCAATCTAACAGTGATAGTTATCAAGTGGAAAAATACAATTCATTCAGACTTTAGAAATCTGATTTAAGATTAAATGTCATGAAGGTGAATGTGTGGTAATACAGTACACCAAATCCATTTGTATAGACAGAGGAGAGCATAAGTAGTTATTTCAGTTTTAAATGATAAAGACGCATGATTTGCTAAGTACACAAAACAAAATCCATTTATCCATCCATCCACTTTGTTAATCCAACAATCTATGCAAAGTGTCCAAAACAAAAAATAAAATGATTTTTCTTAAAAGTTTGATATCTCTGTAGTTGGTTATAGGCATAATATTGATTCATAAAGACCACCAAATATTTGTTATTAGTCCATTGATAACTCAATCAGTCTTTTACAACTGCAACTGTTAGCAGCATGTAGAATGTTAATATGCTTTACAAAGCAAGTAGGAATTTAATGCAGTACAAGAGCATCAACTCAGAAAAGTAAATAAAATTAAATCCATAGTACAAGTAGAAACACCATAAGAGTGTTGGAGAAAAAAAAAAACAGGTCTGAAATCAAATCACTTGAAACAAGAGAAATTGTCCCTGATAAATTACTGGAGACTCTTTTTTTGGGGAATTAAAAAACAGTTATAGACCAAAAGAGAGACAAAGTGGCTGTTTAACACTGATTTGTATGTTAGGATTGATGGAGCCAAAAAGACCATGGAAAGGAGCTTCAGAGAGTACAAGTTCAAAAGCTAAATGAACCAAGAGCTGAATGGCGTGCATTAAATATGACCAGCACTGTCTGAAATTCATAGCAAAAATGGCCAGCAGATATTCCTATTTTGTTGACTTGTTATGTGGAAATATGTCATCTTAGTAATAATTTCCTTAAAATTGCATAGTGTTTATTATGGTCAACAATGACGTAATGAGTACGTATAACACCCTCTGTAGCTCACACCCTCCCCTTTTCATGGTAATAAAATTTATTTAGCATATATGAATGCTGCTTTTGAAACAGAAACACTCCATTCCACTAGAATGATAAAGGGATCAAATGACAGAAGAATATGAACAGAAGAGAATGGCTCAGCACCCCTCTGCTGACTAAGAGAGTTTCTATTTGTGCAGGTTTTAAAGACCTTGGGCATTTTGTAGCTTGAAAAAGTAATCTGCTTAAAGAGCAGATCAACACCTGGAAACAAAAATATTGTTTTTTTCTGCTCCTCCCACAAGAAACATGACTTCCCTTACCTTCTGTTTGTAGGCAGCAAAGCCATTTTTCATATTCTACATAAGATTGTTAAGTAACTATAAATAATCAAAGTACTGCAGTGAACAGTAATTTATCTGCAGGGCCTTTGGGCTGTTGCTCATTTCCCAATTAAGTATGTACCTTTTGTGCTCAATTTTCATTTTCTTTTTGTTTTTTGGGGTTTAGTTCTAAAACGTCAGCTGATTAATTTGTATGTTTGCGTGAGCCCCACAAATAATGTGCAAGATGGAGCTCTGTATTGCGCCATTTGAAGTCAAAGCAGGCTGATAGCCATAGAAACACTAAGTATAAAGGTAAAGAAACAGTTGAATACAATTTTTCTCTGACACACATTACAATAGATACACACACATCCACTTTGTACATCCACCTATTGAAGTTGAGAGTTGCAAGGAGCTACAGCATGTTCCAGAAGCTTTAGGGTCAAGGCAGGATACCTCTATTGATGGAGTACCACTCCATTGCAAGGCATAATCAAATATTGTTTTACAGGACCAGTTTAGAGTCTTCCAGCAAACAAATACATGTTTGGGTTTAGGGGAGGAAACTAGTGCATAAAGAAAACCTATGTACAGTCATGGGAGAATATGCAAACTCCATACACACAGCAACCACATGGATTTGAGCCTGGTCTGCAAGAACAGTCAGGCAGCCCTACTGTCATGCCGTCCTTTTGTATGTGCATATTGAAGGCAATGAGGCAGCAGTTTATTACCTTAAAGAAACAGAGGAAAGATGTTTTGACGAGAGAGTAGAACTTCTCATAATTTATTTTGTAAAAGGCATAATACAGTATGTCTGTGTCCAGATGTCACAGTGTGCATATTTACTGATGATTTGTCACTCTCAGGACCATACTGGTACTCCAGACAGCTTCCAAACAGTTTTCTGTTTCTGCCTTAACCTATTTGTAGTCAGTGCTGTTAATGTATCAGCATCACCTGATCCAATGATATCCTTGTCTTCTCTGATTCAACTGTATGGAATCAAATAAACCATAACAAGAACATTAGAGAACAATAGTTTACCAGGGACCTGCACTAGATGTTTGATTGACAGTGCAAAGCATTGTTATAGGCTAGTGGCTAGTGTTAAAGGACTATAGGTGGTGAATCGAAAAGCTTCACTGTCTTTGTTTTGCAATGGACCATTCTTTGCAAAATTTGTCACTAGATCACTATGCAAAAACAATTAAAGGTATAACCCTGAAAATGCTAAATATTCTCATTTACAGACAGTAATCAGATCAGAGTGTAAACTGTTTACACAACCACCTAAGGTAATAATAAAAATTTCTTACATTTATATAGCGCTTCTGGCACTACTCAAAGCTCTTTCCATACAGGGAGAACCCGGAAAGTGAACCCACAATTTCCTTGTATATACAAAATTTATTTATGATTATGCATTCCAAATCTTTTTATAATTTACACAATTTGTACAATTTTGCCTTTTATCCTATTAATATATGTATTTTTTCTATTGATCTGTGTTAAAAATCCCAATTTAATTTATTAAAAAACTAAATGGTAATACTATATATTCTGAAAAGGTCGAATTGTATTGGCAATCAAATACAGTATATCCATTAATTTATTTACCAATTAGAAGAGCCATCTGATTAGTTATGTGATCAGGGACGTTTAGTACTATTTCAGGACTCTGGCACCAATATTCTGTACAAGCACCGGGTGGTCTCACTTCAGATAAGAGGTAATAAAGGAATCAAAGTAGCAGAGATTTGGATGGACTCTGTGAATGTTTTCAGGAAGTTAGATGGAGGTTTTAACTTCATGTTAGTTTTAATTCAGACTGAGTCTGGTGTCAAAGTTAACACCAAGGCTCAAGCAAAATAAGACCTTCAATAAACACCTACAAATCCCAATCTTGTGGAGCCAAGTGTTCCTGCTTTACAAAAGATCCAGACAATAAAATTAGAGACACAATCAACCCTGCTGGAAAAATAACCTATTCAATATTTTTTTCATCTTACACTGCAGCATACATTTTAATTATTACACTAAAATCCAGAAATAAAAACAAGTTTACATTTTCTGTCCAATTAGGTATATTCTTGTCCATTCCAGGTGGAGCCATGATATCCTGACATCTATCATTCATATAATGCAAGTTCAACAGATGCCTACAATTTTGTCTCGCCTGTTATTTTGTAAGAATATTTTAAACCATTTTATTTTGTCTCTTGCTTTTAATCATGTATTATTCTACATGTGTGTGCTTTGTGTCACCCAGCCAAGAATCAATAAGCAGGTGAATACATGTAAGGGCCTACAGCGTGTTGTACTTGTCAGACTTGAGTTACAAGACTGTCAGGTGAGTTATATTTTATTTGATAATCAAATTTTACTTCTGCAATTTAAAAAAACATCTATGTGAGTTAATGAACTCATACATCCTGTACATTTGCAAATGATAACATTATCATCAGATAATCTTTTGTCTTCACAGACAAACACTATAATATTTTTATTACTTTGAGACCAAATTGGAAAAAGTACATTTTAATTTAATATTTTTCTTTTGTCAAAATCTTGCTGTGAAATCGATGATGTCATATTAAAATAGTGCATTTGGAAATATCTGTGTTTATTTACACAATGCATTTATTCATATTAGTGTCATAAAGATGATCCAGCCATAAAAATCTTAAATGAATCCTAAAGTTTCAAAATGTATTTACTTTAAGCTCAATATTACCATTGCCTTATGTTTAATTTATACTTCATAATTTGTTTGATTTGCATGTTATGAATAAAAGGAAAATTGAGTGGAAGGTTGAAAAAATTTAAACTTTACACATCTTATAATATGCATATCCATAAGGATGCCTCACTGTGCCTTGTGCAAATTGGAGATCTAGGTTACATACTTATTGTAAAATCAAAATGGTTGCTCAAGAATTACTAGACGATTTACCCATATAATATTAATGTTGGTGAGATGGTTGAGTTTCTGAATATGATTTGTTTTACAAAAGTAGTCAGTAATTTCATGAGCATTTACATTGTTATTTATTTCTGTGCTCAACTAGAAGTGTTTCCTGTCCCCTGTGATGGACTGACACTCTGTCCAGGTTTGGTTCTCACCTTGGCCCTGTGTTTTCAAGATGGGCACCAACTACTCATGACCCTAAACTGGAAATGGATGGACAGGTGGGAATTGATACAAACTGTGAGTTACCCTGGTATTTGTTTTTACTGAATTCCAAATTCAGTTATTTGAATGATTATCTTTTAATTTTTGCATGGTCTTAAAAATTCAAATTTCTAGGAATAGTTTGAATAGTTGCCATTAAATGTATGACACATGTTCATTGCAACTCTAAATGATATGATATTATGGTATAGATTTTAACTTTTTATAATATATTTATTTAATTTAAGAATTGTATTACAATAAGTTAATAAGGTAATGATCTGCTCTTGAAGCTGAGCCTTTTTCAGTTAGGTTACAAAATTCCTAATGTCCTTCGAGGGTGCCTGTTAGATTCCAGAGAACATCTGAGGTGTTCCTCATAAAAGTGAATTCAAGTTTTCTAATTTTAAGTAAAATAGGAGATCATTTTCCAGTTGCGTGATGGTAAGTGGGTTTCAGTTCCTCCATTTGAACAAGACTGAATTGACAATGTAGTGTAAATTATCAGTACAAATTATTTATTTAGCATAATGTCAATGGTGTTAGAGGAAACTGGTTAATTGTGATTCTGAAACCTACAGTATAAGGTCAGAGCAGAGAACATTCCCAAACCATATCACCCAGTAAACTAATTGCCAGGTGATATTGCATAGAATTAAAAATATTGACCTTAGTGTATTTTGCACAGTTTGTGTACATCTTTCTCAATTCAATGTCCACTAAAACAGATACAATGATGCTTCATGAAATATAAATGCATTGTTTAATATATGAATTTGCTGTTTTGCTAAGAAAATTAATAAGTGTTTTCTCATATACTATACATAGATAGAATATAACTGTGCTTGTGTACATATCTATTTGCTGTAATAAATGGTGAGTAGCTGATGTGCCACACATGCTGAAGTAATTTATCATATCTTTTTCTATCAAAGGGAAGACCTCAGGAATCAACCAGGTGATAATTTAAATTGAATCTACCCAGAGGACTTGTGCTTTAATGGTTATAATTATATTCACAAATGTTTAAAAGGAACGAGTAAGCAGACAGAGGCAGACTCCACTGAGATATGTAAATTATGGTATACTTAATAGAGAAGAAATATTCTAAGGTTTGATGCTATATTTGCATCACAATTTAAATACAGGTATAAATATTTTTTAAATAAACCTGTTTCTAATGTCCTTAAAATCCTTGTTTAAATGCATTGGTATTGTTTCAGAATTCTTGTAATAGGTCAGGGCTACTTTGATGGACTATTAATATTTTGTAGTATGTTTTATTTTAAAAGTGTCTCTTCCCAAACCCAAAACTGGCAACAGTATGAAAGGCTATAATGCACACATATTCCTTTTAGTTATTTTCTTCCAGGCAAAGATTATTTGAGTTGAGTAGTTTCACATTGTATAAAGAGGTAACATTGGAATTAGGGACTGAACGCCTTCTTGAAATTCCTTCTTGAAGAAATTCTATTTAATATGAACAAAGGGAGTTAAGAACCGATAGGAGATCAGCAAACAGGTAATGATCATGTAGTTATTAAGAACTTGAATGGACCATTATGCATAATTTTTATACAAAATTAATTTAAATTTCTGTTATTAATTTATTTTGACATTATTTTACTTACTTCATTGTAGAACCATTTTGTTGTTTATTTTCCCGTGGGTGCTAATATTTGCTTTAAGCACCACCCTGTTGTTTTTGGTAACAGTGTCTATTGCCGTTCACATAGATTTGGACATTATACAGCATGATGTTACCAAATTGCCACTATGAAAGATGGTGGTGCACTTAACAGGATATCACAATTTAATTTGTTGAAATAAAATTACTATTACTATCACTGAAATTACTATCATTAAAGAATTTAAGAATTTTGAACTTTGTGTTTGTTCTCACCTGGTTTTGTGTGTTTTGTTTTGGATTTGGTGATGTGGTTATTCTGAAACATTACATTACTGAACTCTGCTTTTTTGACAGTCCTTAAAATTACCCCTTTAACTTGCTTGCATGTCTTCCATTCTAAACAAATCCTAACAATTGGTTGTTCATTTTGTATAATAAATATTGTTTCATCACCATTGCAAACTGCTTTATCATATCTAAGGTATGTAGTCCTATTGTAGAATTATTTTTTGAATTCAGGAGTAATGAAAACAAGCTCTTCTTATAATATAAAGCTTCAAATATCTATAAATGTTGTTAATATAAAAATACTATTTTGACCATTAAATATTAACTATATACATTAAGTTAATTTAAAAACTTCACCACTGATAATTAATTTGTCTTTTGGAATATACATCAGTTTCTTAAATGCCTTTCCTGCACACACTCACATTTTCATCTCTTTGCTCTGGTTTTTATTTTCCTCTGAGCAAGATATGAGTGATTTGGAGTATAACTCAGAGGAGCTTAGAGGATCTTATAGATAAGCATTTTCTAGAAAAAGACATAAAGCTACAGTACCTGTCTTTCATCTTTATCCCCTAAATCGCCTTCATAAAATGGGAAACACAAAAAATATTATTGCTTACTTGTTGACTGATAAGTATAATAAACAGAGTAAGAGATTGAAAAAACTTTGCTTTTAAGCCTTTTTTCTCTGCCTTTTGTTATGAAGACACTGGCAAACATTGGCCATCTTACAACTCCATATGTTCATACTTTTTTTAGTTGAAAAATAAACTTTGGATTTCATATTTTTAATGTTTCTGGAGAATTATTCTGTTGTATGTCAACCTCATGTTCTTTTCACATTAAATTTCCAACAAATAACTACAGGAATAAGTGCTGCTATTTTTTTATGTGGAAAATGTCGCATAATATATTACTCATTTCATTCTCAAATTATCTACGTACTCCACAAATGGAAAGTGTAATTGCCTGGCACTGTCAGCAAAGTAAACTGCCCACTATTATTTGTGCTAATTGGTGAAGTTACAAAAAGAGCAATGATTGAATAGCCATGTATATCACATTGCCCTTTCTTGTGTAGCTTCTTCTTGATTGCTATAAAGTATATAGCACAGGAACACAGTCTGATTATATCCATTTCTCTGTTTATTCCCATATAAGCAATAATTATCTCATTATGCTCATTATTAAAATACTTTCCACATAGCAGTAGAACACAAACATTATGCTTTCTAATAAAAAAACACAATGGACTGTTAGAAATGCAGTTTAATCCAAGTTAGAGAAAATATTTTTTATGTTATTTTTATTTTCAATAATTTAAGACATACAAACATCATTTTTTTGTAATTTATTAATATGTTGGAAAAAGTCTATCATTACTTATAATTTATCAACTTTTTTACTATATCAAAAAAATCTAGCAACCTACAGGGATTTCATATCAATTCTACATTGCAAAGTTACTCATGTTCTGTTGCAACAGTGACATTAGGGGAACAACAAGCTTAGCAAAATATTTCTCTTTCATCATTATGGATTATCAAAAAGAAAGAGTTAGCACTCAGAAATAATAGAAGGCATTATCATTTCCTATGTTGGGATCACAAGAAAAATCACCAGCTTATATTGCAGTATTGTGTGTTTGAGTTGGATTCTTTACAGCGCATGGAGTCGAAAATTAATTTCACAAAATTCACCATCATCTTGAAACAAAAGGAAAATATAGAAAAGTGCCATATTTAAATAAAGATGAAAATATCTATAAAATCCCAAATCTACATAGTTAACAAAACATATTTAATGCTTTAACAGGAATACACAATCCAGCTCTGCCTAGTTTGCGTAACAGTGTCAAGAAATAAAAATCCAAAGGTATTATTTCACATCCCACTGCTAGGTAAGCAAATAAATGTACAGTGTAATTGTTTCTTTAAAACAGTGTTTTCTGATAGTTATGTGAAATGTGCCTGCCTTTTTACAATATTTCATCTGGATCTCTTCTTCATCATCAAGTCCTTCTGTGAGAACCCTAAAAAAAAAGAGGTCTATTTCATTTATGTTAGGTAGAATGCCCAGAGGGGACTGGGCAGTCTCGTGGCCTGGAACCCCTGCAGATTTTATTTTTTTCTCCAGCCCGTCTGGAGTTTTTTTTTTGTTTTTTCTGTACCCCCTGGCCATCGGACCTTACTCTTTTCTATGTTGATTAATGTTGTCTTATTTTAATTTCTTATTTTGTCTTTTATTTTTCTTTTCTTCATTATGTAAAGCACTTTGAGCTACTTTTTGTATGAAAATGTGCTATATAAATAAATGTTGTTGTTGTTGTTCTTTATCTCCTTATGCTCAGGAAGGCAAAAGGCAGCTCTGTCATTTTTACTTCTTTTGCCTAGAATAAATTTAGAAACTGTTATATTGACTCAAACTAATGGTTCTAGGAAAGTGCATTGTTTTATTTAAAGCCATTAACTTCTCCATTTTAAACAGTATAATACAGGTATTCACCCATTTTACTGCATAAATGTTCATTACATGTACAGAGCTACAGTGTGATTTTAGAACTGACACCAAGTTGGACTTAATAATGTCAATAGAACCAGAAATCATATGGGGTGTAGTCCAATGTCTTAGATACAATTAATTTTAATATGTCAAAAAATTGCACTGTACTGAAATTCTGAACTGCACATGAATTATTATATCAAGCACCACGGAGTACATTAAATCATTTTATTTGAGAAATGTGGGATTCCCAAGAAGAGAATGTACACAACATAAAATTCCTTCTTCTTCCAATAATTTGTTAAGTAAACAACATAAATACAGTTTTCCTGATATTTCTAAAAAATTGTGTGCTGATGTCTGTAACAAATCTGAAAACACAAAGTACAGTTGTAAAGATAGCAATAGTAATCTGTTTAAAAGCATTTGTAGCTAAAACCAGATACTACACCAGTTCTACTCTGGCACTCCTGATGGCTTTTGCTTGTCAGCAGTCCTCCTAGAATTATTAGGTTTTTAATAACCATTTGTAGTTTTGTCGAGGACAGAAAAAAGCAAAGTAATCATCACGTTCTTTAAATGAGACACAAAAATAATAAATCAGACATATTGTATCTGGGGATTTTCACTGAACTGCAAAGATTTCATCATTTTAAAAAGCCACTATTTCTTTATGTACTGTTTTTACACTAACTTTACTGTACAGCTGGTGTTCTTACTTTATATAACTTCTCTCCTTGACAGATATGAAATGGAATCTGCCAAACATTGGTTTCATAGGGTCTTCTTCTACTTTCCCTTTACAGCACACTGTATTTGTTTCATCCCAGTAGAGTAATGGTTTGTTACTTCATAGTCAGACCTACAAATCTTAAATTACATGAAACAGGTTAAAGACATGAATGTACAGATGGAAATAAAGATAACTATCATAAACAGACTTAAACTGGTAAGTAGGTTATTAGTTTGTGGTATAACAATATCCAGAAGTCAAGCAGCAGTCTACAATGCAGAGCATCCTAAGGCATTTTATAGTTATAATTTAGTGTGCCATTTTGCACAGTCCTTAATGTGGAGCACCAAGAGGTGACCTGAAAAGGGTCTCAGAGTTAGTAAGTGGTGGAGATTTGGCCAGTACCAACAACTATCTGCCAAACAGCTGTAATCACCAATTCAAGACAAATTAATGCTTACTAGTTGCCTCTTCTGCTTTTAATCTTCATTTGTTACATCATTACAGCATGTGTTCAATCACAATGATTTCTTTCTATGTATTTTACTTAACATTTTCAAGTCCATGCTGATATGTTACATTTTTAAAATTCTTTTCAATAATTTTGAAAAGTAAGTTTTAAACTAATAAATAAGTATATGTAGCATGTTGTACACAATATGTACAGTTAAAACATATTATACTATAAATTAATTTTAGTGTAACTTTTTCATAAAAGTTTAAACTTTGCCAGCATTTACTTTTGTTCATGGTAGAAAGCTGACCCAAGCTATATTTTAGCATTATTATCTCATTGACTCATCTTTTCACTTTCTCTTCCCAGATAAAATCTATATGGAATCTCCACTTGACTGATAATGGTCATTTGTTACAGCTTTTTATTGGTATTACAGTACTGATAGCTTTAGAAACCTATGCCAGTTAATCAATAAAGCAGGTAATCCACAAGAAATAAGACAAGCAAGCTTATTGTAACTGCTTTGAGAAACCTGGATTTCAGAGCTTCCACAGATTCTATACTGCACATTACATATATGCTGTTTTTTAAAATAATAAAAAGGTTACTAGGTCACACTCTAATCCGTGATATATATTCTCATATATTGTAGTGACTTACACATGGTGAATTTGTGCTACAGCTGCCGGGACTTGGAATCGATACCCATCTTTATCACCATTTTTGTGGAGCTGCATGTTCTCCATGTTTTCTCATAGATTTTCCTGGTGGTCTCTAATTTCATTACACGTGCCAAAGACGAGCATATTAAGTGAATAAATAACTCTAAAACAGCTTAATATAATTGAATATGGGTTCTACATAAGTGTGCCTGGTAATAGATTGGCATTTCTGTTCAGGACTGGTGCCTGCCTATTAAAGATAAAGTTTGTTTCATTGCAACTTTCTAACAGAAAAGGCAAAATCTGAAAATGGATGATTCGATGGATAAATGATGTATGTCATTCCTTACACAGTGTCAAGGTGGTCTGACCCCAGCCTTGCAACTACTCACTTATTGTCCATGTCACTGCTTCAGTGGTGGACACATACTTGGTTAGTTCAATTTCTGTTTAATTGGTCTGCAAAGAGAGGAGTTGATAACCGCCCGACATATCTCTGTCTGATTATCTTTTAAAGAAAACAGTTGTAGGAATACAGAGGTGTGCTTCTCCCCAGAATTACCTTCGTTATAGAATCAATATTTTCTGTTTTTCTGTTGCTACTTCAGCTTTACCATTTATTAAATCAATATGTACATGCAAGAGTTTTACTAGCTACATAAGTACTGTAACTACAAGAGGGCACCACTGAGTCCCAAACCTCAGACACAATAATGCCCAAACACAATTCTCCTTTCTCCTCCAAGCCCACTTTATATAACTTAAGTGTATCCCACTGCCTCCCGACACTGACTTATCAAACTGAGGCAGTGGGCTTTATTTTAAGCCCAGTCCAGGAATTTCTTCTGATCTCTTGTCCCAGTTAACCAGAGCACTTCCGGGTTGTGCAGAAATTCGGGCAGTTCCCTCTGGCGGTCCTCAAAGACCCCGAAAGGGATGTGTTTTCAAACTCCATTTCCCATTCAATCCTACCGGTGTCCTAATCAGGTTTAGGAACACTGCCACCTGCAGTGTGAGGGAATGACCTACTCCTGGCAAGGCCATTCTCCTAGTCCTCTCAAGGATATTTAATGATCTCAAAGCAGACACAGTTTGGAGTGCCATAGCAAAGGATCTCAATACTTTCTGTAAATAAATTAGAAAATTCAGTTTTTCGTTGTTAATAAATTTGTAATCCTTTTCATTATCCTTTTCATTCGCATCTTCAACCTGAGCCTGGAACAGGGGAGAGTCCCAAGGCTTTGGAAAACATCTTGCATCACCCCAGTCCCAAAGGTATCATGTCCTGGTGAGCTGAAAGATTTCTGGCCTGTTGCTCTGACATCACATGTGATGAAGACCATGGAGTAGCTGCTGCTTCACCACTTTAGGCCACAGGTCCGCCACGCCCTCGACCCTCTGCAGTTCGCATACCAAGAGAAGGTGGGAGCGGAGGATGCCATCATCTACATGCTACACCGATCCCTCTCCCACTTGGACAGAGGCAGTGGTGCTGTAAGAATTATGTTTCTAGACTTCTCTAGCACCTTCAACACCATCCAACTTCTGCTCCTTAGGGACAAGCTGACAGAGATGGGAGTAGATTCATACCTGGTGGCATGGATCGTGGACTATGTTACAGACAGACCTCAGTATGTGCATCTCAGGAACTGCAGGTCTGACAATGTGGTCAGCAGCACAAGAGTACCGCAGGGGACTGTGCTTCCTCCAGTCCTGTTCAGCCTATATACATCAGACTTCCAATACAACTCGGAGTCCTGCCACGTGCAAAAGTTCGCTGACGACACTGCTATTGTGGGCTGCATCAGGAGTGGGCAGGAGGAGGAGTATAGGAACCTAATCAAGGACTTTGTTAAATGGTGTGACTCAAACCACCTACACCTTAACACCAGCAAAATTAAGGAGCTGGTGGTGGATTTTAGGAGGCCCAGGCCCCTCATGGACCCCGTGATCATCAGAGGTGACTGTGTGCAGATGGTGCAGACCTATAAATACCTGGGAGTGCAGCTGAATGATAAATTGGACTGGACTACCAATACTGATGCTCTGTGCAAGAGAGGACAGAGCCGACTATACTTCCTTAGAATGCTGGTGTCCTTCAATATCTGCAATAAGATGCTGCAGATGTTCTATCAGACGGTTGTGGCGAGCGCCCTCTTCTACGCGGTGGTGTGCTGGGGAGGCAGCATAAAGAAGAGGGACACCTCACGCCTGGACAAACTGGTGAGGAAGGCAGGCTGTATTGTAGGCACGGAGCTGGACAGTTTGACATCTGTGGCAGAACGACGGGTGCTGAGCAGGCTCCTATCAATCATGGAGAATCCACTGCATCCACTGAACAGTATCATCTCCAGACAGAGGAGCAGCTTCAGCGACAGACTGCTGTCACTGTCCTGCTCCACTGACAGACTGAGGAGATCGTTCCTCCCCCACACTATGCGACTCTTCAATTCCACCTGGGAGGGTAAACGTTAACACTATACAATATTATTGTCTATTATACCTGCCTTGCACTCTCCACCTTGCTTTTTTTTTTAACTTGCACTGTGTTTTTATTGCTCTTTAAATTAATATTGTTTTTATCAGTATACAGCTGCTGGAGTATGTGAATTTCCCCTTTGAGATTAATAAAGTATCTATCTATCTATTATGGGCTGTTAAGTGTAGACTGATTGGCAAAAATGGCAAATTATCCATATATAGTCGAAGTTCAGGCTGCCTCTTTAGAAGGCATGTACCAAGAGCATAGGAGAATAATTAAAACTTAAGTTTGAGGAATTTCAGATACCTCAGAGTACCATCTGCTCTCTTTTCAGGGGAGGACAAGAAGTTTTAGATGGTAACCACACACCCAATGAGGTTAAAGTAACTCCTGAGGGTTAGCTGACTTTTGTTGAACCCTATTAAAGTAGTTCAGCTCAAAAATATGAAGAAAAGAAAGTCCACCTGAGGCTGCCTGAAGGTAATGGTTTTGAAAAGTGACCCTATTCCTAGGTAACAACCCCTCTCTGTTAACTGAGGAATGATTCCTAGAATTTGCTGTGTTGTTTATAATATATATTTTACAGTTTAATTATAAAAGGCAAGCCCAACTTGGCTATGCAGTAAAATATAATATACACACTTAAGGGACACCTTGTGCTGGTTAGTAGAGTACATTATCTATCTATATAATACAAGTTTTGTGTGATATATGCATGTGCTCTATGTTTGTACTTTTTATGTGTTTGGTGCTTTATTCTTTTGAACAACAAGCCACACCTGAACTAATTCAATGAATGGTTCATTTACATTTACTTGTTTGGCTGATGCCTTTATCCAAGGCAACTTATAATATTTTTAATACAATTGGTTACATTTCTTTTGGGTTTCCATTTGGAGCACAGGCAGGTCAAGGGTCTTGTTCATGGTCAAACAGTGTCAGTAGCAGGATTTGAACCCACAACCTCACAGTTGGAAGTCCAAAGCTTTAACTACTACACCACACTGAATGCTACAGGCAGGGAAATACATTCAGAGAAACACCTACTGTATACAGTGGATTAAGACAATATTCAGACCCCTTTGCTTTTTTCACTTTTATAATGTTGCAGGGTTACAATAAAATTGTTTAAATTAATTTTCCACACATCCACTAACACTCAATACCCCAAAATTACAAAACTTGCAGCATTTTATAAATTATTGCATACTTACTAAAAAAACTGAAATATCACATTGAGGCAAGCACTTAGAAACTTTGCTGTGACACGAGAAATTTTGCTCAGGTGCATCTAATTCTCTTGAGTTTTGTACATCTTGTTTGGAGTCCACTTGTGGTCAAGTCAACTGAACGCACAAGAGTAGGAAAAGCATACACCTGTCCATAGAACCTGTCCAGAGCTGACATTGTGTATCAGACCAAAAACCAAACCATGAAGTTGAAGGAATTGCCTGCAGATCTTACAGACAAGCTTGTGTCAAGGCACAGATCTGGGGATGTGTACAAAAAAATTTCTGCAGCATTCAAAGTTACCAAGAGCCCAATTGCATTCATAATTCTTAAATGGAATAAATTTAGAACGACCATGATTCTTCCTACAGATGACCACCTGGCCAAACTGAGCAGTTGTGGTAGACAGGTCATGGTAAGAGATGTGACCAAAATCCTGATGGTCACTCTGACGGAGTTCCAGAAAACCTGCTTGGAGTTTGGAGAAACTTCCTAAAGGACAACCATCACTGCAACACTCCACCATACTGGGCTTTATAACAAAGTGTCCAGATAGAAGTATCACCTAAGTAAAAGACACATGGAAGCTCGATTGGAGTTTTCAAAAAGACACCTAAAGTGCTCCCAGACTGTAAGAAAACAGATGCTCTGATCTGGTGAAACCAAGATTAGTGTCATGTCTGGAGTAAACCAGGCTCTACTCATCACCTGTGCAATACCATTCAAACTGTGAAGCAAGATGGTGGCAGTGGGGTTGCTTTTTAGCAGCAGGGACTGGTAGACTAGACATGGTTGAAGGAAAGCTGAACAGAGCAAAGTACAAAGATGTCCTTAATGAAAACCTGCTCAAGATCACTCTGGGCCTCAGACTAGGCCGAATTTTCACCTACCAACGGGACTATAACTTTAAGCACAAAACAAATACAGCACAGGAGTGGCTTAGGGACAACTCTGGTAATGTTATCCCTGAGTTGCCGAATGGACCCTGTTGTAGACCTCAATTGTAGAAGCAGCTGCTAAAAGCTGTGGTCTTAATGCAAGTTAGGGCATCTCATTTCTGCTAACACTAGGGCCCAATTCTGAAGTAAACTGTCAGATTGAAGAAGGTGGCCTTCAGGGAAACGCTCGCTGTGGGACATCCTGGCTAAGTTGATACTGAAGGGCTAAGGGGACTGCTGCAAAAGTATTTGTAGGAGGAAAAGCTCAAGCATAGGAAGAATTTGGAGAGGCTATAGTGAAAACTTTTCACTGTTCTGGAAAACTGTTTGATGTCTCACGATCCTACCCAGAATCTATTAAGCAGCGATGAAAAGGTGCGGTTTTCTTCTGGGGCATTGTTAAGCAGTAGAAAGATCACTTTGCCCTTCTATCAGGGATCCCATTATTGTTACTGAAGTCACCATTGTGGTCCAAGGCTGCTGGAGTGGATGAGATCTGGTTGTCAATGCTAGAAGCACTGGACATTGTTTTGATAGCATGGTTAATGCGTGTGTGTAGCATAGAAAGTATATATAGTATAAAGTATATATATATAGTATATAAAGTACTCTTGAACTGGACAATAGGTGTGGTAGTCCCTATATTTAAGAGACGTGACTAGAGGATGTGTTCTAACTACAGGGGTGTCACACTCCTCAACCTTTCAGATAAGTGTGCTAAAGATGTGCCTTGGCATGTGTTGTGGGAGGTCTTGCTGGTAACATGGGGTAATAGGGCCAATGTTGCATGCGGAGGCATGACCACGGGGGGGGGGGGGGGGGCTGGGGTGGGCACTGCCCCCCCAGAGACAAGCCGTGCCCACCCTGCGAAATGCTCTGTCTGTCCAATGAAAACTCAGGAGAAGAATAGCATTTGATTTTCAAAACTGAGTTACTTTCCAATTGGCTCGTTTGAATTTGTGCCTCCTTCACTAGACAGGCACCGTGCTGCTCACAGTTCACTTCGCCGCACATTTTGCAGAACGTTTTGAACCTGTTGACCACATTCTTTAATTAAAACAGCGTATTCATTCCTTTTTTCTGTTATTTTCTGGTTGGTAACACCAAAGGCTATGCATAGGTGGCTTATTAAAAAGCAGACATCTTCAACCTCTGTCCCTCTGCAAGCTGCTGGCTACACGGTTGAGCCCAGCACTGCTTCTACCAGCACGGAGCACAGTGCACCCAAGTCGGGAACTGAAACTCCAAAAGATGTAGATAAGCCTACACAATCCTCCAGGTCTGCGCCCGTGTCGGGCACTCCAAACCTCTGCCTTCAACAAAATATACAGTCCGGTCTGCCGGACTTAAATATGGATAGCCCATACCAGCCCATTTTAATTAATTATCCCAAGCGCGCATTCGGAAAGACACTCAGATATTTTAGTGCAAGCTGGTATCAGTCTTGACCATGGCTTGAATATTCTGTTGTCCGTGATGCCAGCTTTTGCTTTGCCTGCCGCAAATTTAGTGTTTCCAATTCGGACCGCGAGGATATATGCACCAAACACGGCTACACTAACTGGAAAAAAGCTCTAGAAAAAGATGGTGGGGGCTTCCACAAACACGCATCTAGTATCCCGCACGTCAGAGCCATGTCTGCATGGCAAGAGTATCGGTGCTGGGCAGAGACGGGTGAAAGCATAGTTCAACTACTGTGTCCAACCCAGATAGAAAAGAAAAGATATTATGTGAAAAGCACTGGGGAGGCCGTTCAGTTCCTTGCAGTCAATGAACTGGCTCTGCGTGGTCACAATCACGAAGGTGGGGAGAAGGGACTTTTCCTTAAGTTCTTTGATTACACAAACGAAAAAGATGCCAAACTTGCAGAAATTGTAAAATACATCCCAGACAACGCAAAATACACATCCAATGTAATTCAAAATGAAATAATTGAGACTCTTGCCAAAATGGTGGTAAAAGATATCAGGACCAAATATGAAAAAGCTGACTCTCCTGGACTTTGCATTAAAGGTGATGGTACCAGGGATCGCTGTAACATTGAGAATTTGTCTGGAGTGATTAGATTTGTCCAGAACTCCATCCCTGAAGAACACCTGATTGGCTTAATTGAACTAAATCAGCTTGATGCTGAATATATTTGTAACCAAATTCTGTCACATCTCTCTGAGCTAGGTTACAGCCCAGACAATTTAGTGTGTCAGTGTTTTGATGGTGCTTCTGTCATGTCTCGGGCAAGGGGTGGTGTCCAGGCTTTGTTACAAAACAAAGTTGGTAAGTACATTCCATATGTACACTGCTACAACCAGCAGCTCCATTTAGCAGTGATACATGCAATGGAATCAGAACCTCTGGCTAAGAAGTTCTTTGACTGGTCAAATTCATTGAACACATTTTGTCACAGACATTATGTTTCATACACATACAATACACCCACACTGAAAAGACTTCTAGAAAAACAATGGACCTGTCATTATGATGTCACAAAGTCCATTGTCAACAATGAGGAAGCTATAAGGGGGCTTCTCTCAGAGGTAGCTGAGGCTGACACTGCCCCTTTTGACATTTGCATAGAGGCATGTGGTCTTTTGACCCAATTAAAAAAGCAGACTTTCTTCAATACAGGAAAATTCCTCCTTCATGTGCTTGGTGTGCTGAAACCAGCCAATGCAATTCTACAGGCACATGCAGTGGATTCTATGTTGCCTTCGTTATATGTCACAGCACTCATCATTGGTGTGTCTTCAGCTGCATGCAAAAGCTCTTTCTTTACTTTGAACCGCATTCTCACTCCACTCCGCCGAACAATGCTGCATTCAAGGAAGAGAAATTTAGTCTTTCTGGCACATGTGAAAAACATCACAGAAAATCTAGACATGAATAAATTTATTTCAGAATTTGCCAAGAGTAACCGCAGACTGGTCCTATAGATAATATCCAGGTTAAACGCTGGAAACTGATGTCCTATAGCCTTCCTAATGACTACAATGAGCCACGTTTCTGTTCTTGCTCTCATATGTTGTATACATTTGACTTTATTGATATTTACCTTGTAGATGTAGTTCTATATTTGTTCACAAAAAATAATAATACAAGTTCCATTGCCTCTGTTAATTTTATTGAACAATAGGTTATGATTTATGCCACAATTTTTGCTTTTATATGTTATATAAAACTTGTTGTTATTATTATTTGACCCCCCTACAAAAATGGGGATGGATGGATGGATGGATATTTTTTGCCACCCCAGACAAGCCAAATGCCCACCCACACATGATGTTCTGGTCACACCTCTGGTTGCATGCCAGAATACTTGGTGTTAAGTCAAATTCATTCACTGTGTCATACGTTTGTCCTGAGCTATTCCAAGTATGTCCCACTGGGCAGAGTCCCTATAGCAAACTCAGGACACACTGGATGGATTACATATCTTGGCTGGCTTGGGAATATCTGGGTATTTTCCAGGAAGAGATGGAATCTCTGACTGAGGACAGGGATGTCTGAGCTGAACTGCTTGGCCTGCTGCCACCACAACCCTCACTAAGAAAAGCAGTCTGAAGTCATGAGATTAATTACTATCTTCAACCCCGATTCTAGCATAACATTAAAATTAGAGGTTAATTACCACCATTAAAATGATGGCAAATTAATGATTTCTATTTTCTACATTCAGTTCTATGCGTGCCTCTTCACAATTCCATATTCTCATCCCTTTTATTATCCATCCATTGTCCTAATCTGCTTATCCAGGGAAGGGGCATGGTGTGTGCAAGGCAGGAAAAACACTTGGACTCCATGCCACTTTATCACAGAGTGAACACACACACACACACACACACACACACACACACACACACACACACACACGGGACAATTTAGTGAGTGTTCAATGTCTTCATGTTTACACAGACATCCACACTGTACCAATTTAGAGTAACCAACTAATGTAATGTGCACAACTGGGGTGTTAATTGACATCTCTGGATTGTTTCAGTGTGAGAGAACACTCTGAAATGAATTTGTATCCCAACCAAGAATGATTTCTGCCTTACACTAAACTTGATAAGTATATCCTCAGGCTCATTGGGGATCCACAATGGAAAAGTTCTTTCAGATAATGGATGGATAGAAAAGCAATTAAAAAGAAAGACTTCTTCTAGTACTGGCGTGGTGTCCAGGGTTTATTTCCTGCCTTGCGCCCTATGCTAGCTGGGAGAGGCTCCAGCAGACCTCCAATGACCCTGTTCAGGACTAAGAAGGTCAGAAAATGATGGACTGACTGACCTCTTTTAATATATAGTATGCAAAGGATTAAAGCAAATACCCTGCCTAGACCATCTGTACATATGTGATGCTGCTTAATGAATTCTAAAAAGTTAATACAAAGCAAGCAGATTTTGTGCTTTTTCTATGTAATTACTTGCAAAACTGAAACAGTAGATGGAAACCAACTTGATGTAGGCATTAACAGTTTCCAGCTTGCAACTGCCAAGAAATAATTTGAGACATTTATTACTTTGGTGTAACTGGCCTGTGTAATTCTTTACATGTTGATCCAGCGCACTTTATGTTTCCACCATGAAAATAACAAGAAAAGCAATTGCTTTTGAGAAGCATCTTTAATCTGGTAACAAACACAGAAAAAAAGCACTGAAAACTTTTCAATTAACTTGTTCATTAGCCTCAATAAACTGCTTCATGGGAGTTGTATGATCTGTTTTACATTAATCTGTCAAACCATTTTACATAAACATCAAAACAGTATGATTCGCCTGCAGATACTCTAACATTTCTTGTATAGTGCTTTGAAACAATATTTAGATCACTTCACTATTGTCACATTTTGCTATATTGCAAACTTATTACATTTATTTTTTCCCACATTAAGCAGCACTCAATACCTTAGAATGACAAAGCAAAAACAAGATTTTAGAAATCTCATCTTTATATCTGCTTTTCCTGGCGAAGGTCATGCTGGCAGCAGGCCAAGCAGCTCAACCCAGACCTCCCTGTCCCCAGCTACAGATTCCAGCTCTTCCTGGAGAATATGTAGGCTTTACCAAGTCTGCCAAGAGATATAATCCGACCAGCATGTCCTGGGCCAGCCTCAGGGTCTTCAGCCAATATGGTACATGCCAGGAGTCATTCTAGGGGGAGTTGCTCAGAGGGCAGTCTAACGACATGTCCACCCCACTTCAGCTGGCCCTTCTTGATACAGAGGAGCAGCGACTCTACTATGAGGCTCTCGAAAATTGTTAACCTTCTCAACGTATCGTTGAGAGTCAGCCCAGCCACCATGCAAATAAGCCTCATTTCTGTTGCTTGTATTCACAATCTCATTCTTTCGATGATTACCCACAGCTCGTGACCATATGTGAGGAAAAGAATGTAGATTGACTGGTAAACCATTTTACTGTTTCACCATTCAGATTTTAGAAATGTTTGCAAATGTATTGACATTTTTAGAAATTTATTTAGAACTTAAAAACTGAAATATCCCATTGACACAAGTATTTAGACCCTTTATTTAGTACTTTGTTGAAACACCTTTGGCAGTGATTAGAGCCAGGAGTCTACAAGCTTCGCATATCTGGTTTTGGGGATTTTCTGCCATTCTTCCCTGCAGACCCTCTCAAGCTTTGTCAGGTTGAATGGAGACCATTGGTGGACAGCTATTTTTAGGTCTCTTTAGAGATGTTCAGTAGGGTGCAGGTCTAGGCTCTGGCTGGGCCATTCAAGAACTTAAACAGAGTTGTCCCAAAGCCACTCCTGTTTAGTTTTTGCTTTGTGGTTAAGTTCATTGTTGTGTTGGAAGGTGAACCTTTAGCACAGTCTGAGGTTCAGAGAACTTTGGATCAGGTTTTCATTGAAGGTATCTCTGTACTTTGCTGTGTTCAGCTTTCTTTTAGGCCTGACAAGTCTCCAGTACCCTGTTGGTGATGAGCAGCTTCGCATCATGATGCTTCCACCACCATACTATATGGTTGGAATTGTAGTGTACAGGTAATGAATGGTGCCTGGCTTTTACCAGACATGAAACGTGAAACTGAACATGAAATGTAAAACTGAGGCCAAACATTTCCACCATGGTTTCATTAGACCAGAGAATCTTGTTTCTCACAGCCTGAGAGTTCTTTAGGTGCCTTTTGGTAAATTTCAGCGGGTTTTCATGTGTTTTTTAGTGAGGACAGGCTTCAGTTGGGCCACACTGCCATAAAACCCAGTTTGGTTGGAGTGTTGAAGTTTCCCCAATCTCCACACAGGTTCTCTGTAACTCAGCTAGAGTGACCATCATGTTCTTGGTCACCTCTTGTACCAAGGCTGTTCTTTCCAAATTGCTCAGTTTGGCCAGACAGCAAGCTCTGGGAAGAGTCATGGTTATTTTAAACTTCTGTTTAAAAATAATGGAGGCCCACTGCACTGTTGGGAACCTTCAATGCTGAATGATTTTTTATAGCCTACCCCAGATCTGTGTCTTGACACAATCCTGTCTCTAAGCTCTGCAGGCAATTTCTTCGACCTTATTGCTTGATTTTTGCTCTAATGCAGATTGTTAACTTTATTTGAACTTAATTTAGACAGGTGTGTGCCTTTTTAATAATGTCTAATCAATTGAATTGACCACAGATGGACTCCAGACAAGATGAAGGAACATCTCAGTAATGATCTATCAAATGGGATGCACTTGGGCCAAATTTCAAGTGTCACAGCAAAGGGTCGGAATAATTGTGTCAATGTGATATTTCAGTGTTCTTATATATAGAAATTTGCAAAAACATCTAAAATTCTGCTTTTACTTTGTCATTCTTGGGTATTGAGTGTTACTTAATGAGGAAAAATAATTTCAACACTTTTAGCATAAGGCTGCAACATAATATGTGAAAAAAGTGAAGGAATCTGAACACCTTCTGAATACCCTGTATGATGAGTATGATACAGTTTGGTCCATAAATATTTGGATAGATTCTTGAATGGCCAAGTCAGTCACCTGATCTTAACCCAATTGAGCATGCATTTCACTTGTTGAAGACTAAACTTCAGACAGAAAGGCCCACAAACAAACAGCAACTGAAAGCCACTGCAGTAAAGGCCTGGCAGAGCATTAAAAAGGAGGAAACCCAGCATCTGGTGATGTCCATGAGTTCAAGACTTCAGGCTGTCATTGCCAGCAAAGGGTTTTCAACCAAGTATTAGAAATGAACATTTCCAGTTATTTAATTTGTCCAATTACTTTTGAGCCCCTGAAATGAAGGGATTGTGTTAAAAAAATGCTTTAGTTGTCTCACATTTTTATGCAATCGTTTTGTTCACCCCACTGAATTAAAGCTGAAAGTCTGCACTTCAACTGCATCTGAGTTGTTTCATTTAAAATTCATTGTGGTTATGTACAGAACCAAAATTAGAAAAAAGTTGTCTCTGTCCAAATATTTATGGACCTAACTGTATTAGTTAGTACCTAATACTTATGTATTAGTAATACATAATATTATGTATTACTAATATGCAGTAATACATGCATATTACTGGAAGACTGTTGTCCTCAAGTGAACACTTCTAATATGCCATGGCAGTATTCATATTACAGTGCTCTATAACCATTGAGAACACAATGTTAATCTATCCATTCATTACTGAACTCATCTAATTCATTTTAGGGTTGAAGAGGATATGAACACAAAACATTGTGGCATGGCAGCCTAGTAATTAGCAATGCTGCCTTCCAGTTCTGGAACACTGTGTTCAAATCCCAGCCCAGTGTGTTCTGAGTTTGTGTGTTCTCTCTGGATACTTCAGTCTTTCTCCCACAGCTCCAGTAAAATGCACGTTAGGTTAAATTGTCTGATGTGAGTAAATATGATAGATTCCTGTGTTGGATTTGTACTCTGTCCAGTGTTGGTTTTGTGTCAAGTATGGCCAAAATATGCCTTGTTAACATGAATTACAGAGACTGGGTTTGAAAATTAATAAATAGATAATTAATAATTGACCCCAATTCTTTATCATTAATTAGCAGTTGGTCAAGTACTGAAATGCATGAAGCTTCTAAGAATTACAAATAACATCAGACACTTGGGATATATTTGAAAAGACTTGCATTTGATTGAGCAGCTCTGCCTTGAAATGATAACAGGTTCTTATTAGTAATGTGCAGGAAAATTGATTTTGACAGTTAATACTCCATTAATGGTTCACATTAAGTTAGGTTTTAGTGGAAAAAATACTTACTTTGCTACGTTGTTGTTTTATATGTTGCAGAGCCACTGGCATACTAGCTAACATAACCCGATGTGGATTGGATATTGTTTAAACCATCAGGATGCATTTGTAGAGATATCACAGGATTGACTATTCATCTCAGTTCAATTCAGTTATCCACCCACACAGTTTTTGCACTGACTTTTTCCATTACAGAGCTGCCACAGCCTTTACTATGCTGTACCAAAACAGCCAACTCAGGGTTACCTGTTCATCTAAGGCAATCCAGTTCATTTTAAAGTTACCAGTTATTCTAACATGTATGGATCTGGAGGAACCTGGAGTCCCTGGAGCAGAGGGACTTGATGAATATGCACACAGATAGTGACCAGGCCAAGAAATGAAGTCAAGTGTAAGGTGGCAATAGTAACTGTTCCATCACTGAGCCATCCTTCAACAAATATATATATATATATTGTCACACACGTGCGCATGGGAGGCAGCTAAAGGGCTCGAGGGAAGACAGTTCTGAGGCATGCCGGGATGTGGCAGAGTGCACCGATTCTTTTTTTCCCTTGCCTGTAGACCATTCCCAGGAGATCTCACCTGGCTCTCATGACGTCACTTCCGGGACCGAGCCAATGGAAGAAGACCTTACCGGCTCCGGCCCCTGTGATGTCACCTCCGGGCTTGAACCAATGGCAGATGATCCTGAGCCAGACCCATATGACCTCACTTCCTGTCTTCCCCTTTAAAAGTCTAACCGTTTCCCCTATGTGTCAGTCTTGTTGTGGACTCTGTTGAAAGCACTTCAGTGCTCTTTATTTTTGCATATACAACTTTGCAGCCAGGATACCTCATTATACAGGTGGCTGCCCCAAACCTTTATCTGTGTGATGTCTCATTATTGCGACAATATATAGCAGTATACTTTGGATATATATATAAACTTTTAATTAAGTATCACAGAAGGCAGTCTCATGTTTTAGACAAGAATCAAAAGGATTGATCAATCAAACAGTCAATCAGCATGAACATGTTCAAAAGAGACGGATCAGCTTGTTACATTTTATTTATCTCAATCTTTCATATCAGAATATGACTAAATTATTACTTCTTAATTCTTGAAGGAGGTAAACTGACCAGACCCACAAATGTTATTTTTTGTAACATATACTCTTTCTTGATGTATCTTGTAAAACAATGACACTTATTAATGTGACATTGAAATAATTATTAGCAGTTTTACAAGTCTATTAGTATTTTTTTTTGCCAAACACCTTTTTCTAAGGTAACTTGCAATAGTGTTATTGTATATACAACACAAGTGAGTATCATGCAAGAAAATATAAGGTTAACTGGCAATAAAAAATATACAAACTGTAGTGCCTGGAGCAAGACTCACATTGACTAATAGACTAGGTTCACATTACCTAGCTGAAGTGATTCAAATCCAATTTTTTTTGCCTTACTGTGAGACAAATCTGAGGTTTTCAAGGCTGTGTGAACACAGAAGTCCGATCCTTTTAAATCAGATTTGAGTCACTTTCATATGTGGTCATAAATCAGATAGATACATATCCGAATAATGGCCATGCAATATAAATGAGAACAGTCAAATTGAAATATATGTGTTTTTCATTGCCTATACAAATGGGCTGAGTGGTATTGTCATCAGCAAGCACTGGCAGTGCAACAAAACAACAAGAGAGGAGAGCTACAGCTGTGACAACAATCACAGTCCTACGATTTCTGGCTCATTTCTTGTACCCACACATCTCTTGATGGAGCAGTGCCAGCAATAGCTGCAAAAACAGCAAAAGTAAGCCATATGGCTTTTTTTTTCTCTTTCTTAACCTAATCATGTACAGATGCTGAAATGTTTGCTGTCCTCTGGAGTAAAATACAATGCATACACTAGCTACAATTGTGTTCATTTTGAAGGTTCTAATACCATGAGTTGTCTCACAAATATGACGTTTTTTGTTGTTGGTGACACAGGTGACTTGTACACAAACGAGTCAATGTGCACATGCGTCCTGTTTCAGAGAAACTCTGAAGCAACAGTGATAACTGCTGATCTACCTTGCCATCCAAGTAGTGCAATAAATGTAATTCTGCAATGAGTACCAAGACTAGATAAAAAACTAGCAACAAGAGTAAAGTTGGCTTAGCTGATGGTTGAAGGGGTCATTAGAGTTGTAGATATTGAGGGGGGATTGCAGACATATGTAAAGGTAGGAGTGTACATAGCAAGGCTGATAGAGAGAGAGAGAGGAGCTGATACTGCATAAGAGGTGCTATCACAGTTAGAAGCCCAATAGGTCACTTTACCAAACAGCTTGTTCTGTAATCCAAAGTATCAGAGTACCACCACTGTGGCCTCTGGGTGGATGAGCATCTGAGAGGGGACTGCTATTTAATGAGCAAAGACAAATGTTTAAAACATAAGCTGTTCTAAGATGGTTTGTGAAAAGATGGTCTTCTAATGACAGTAATCAGATTCAAATGGCCAAAGGAAGCTTGTATGTTCCGGGGGAATACATGTTACCTGATAATTGACTCAGAGTGTATGCATAACTGCAGCTTACAATCACACTCTTTCACCTGCAACCAAATTGACAATGAATGAATATCCTCTCACTGGAGAAAGGGATTGGTGTCATCTTCACTTTAAATGCCAGTTAACGCTTTATGAATTAAAATGAGAATAACGTCTCAGGACCACTTTAGTAAAGGCAAGAATTATGGACTTTCTCCATGATCTTCACTGTAAACTCCACAAGGTTTTCAGCTCATTCCAGGTGCTTTATTTTGGGGAGTCCGCCTATAGCTGGCTTAGCAGGATAGCAGATCTGGTGAGTTTGGAGTATTAACTGTCTAGTGTCATAGAAGGATGTATGGTTGTTCATTTTCTTGTTTTAAAAGTTCATCCAATGAAAAAAAAATCATATTTCTTTCTCAAAAGGCTGTAACTTCTTTCAAACAGACAAATAAAATTTACTCTTTGCTCTCATTGCATCTGTTTCTAGCTGAAGAATTCTAGCTGGGACTGCTGTATAATAATGTCTTTAGACTCATTATGCTGGTCCTCTCTGCTTTTGTCATTTATTTTAATCAGACCCTTTGTCCTTTTATTGTCTCTACTTTTGTGCCCCATCTCTCTCTTTCTCTGTCTCTCTCCCTCACAGATTAAATCACATCTGATGGTTCATACAGCATCTACATATGAGTAAATACTTTCCATGTATATTTGCACATGTTTTGATGTAAACACATATACTCATAAGTGAGCAGTGAAGGACTAACGTTCTAGTTCTTTTTTTTGCATGAGTCTTGCCAGGTTAAACTCTTTGCCCCCGTTGACCTTGAATTGGATTAAGGAGGTCTGGAAATGTTATATTATGTTATGGCATGTTATATATGTAGCTAGATTAAAAAATAAATTACCTGTTAAGGCAGTCAAAAGAACAAATTACATGAGTTGAGAAACACATCACATTATTAGCATATCATAAAAGAGGAGACTCACCAAGCAGGCAAATCAAAGCAGAAAACAGACTTCTTAGAGGCGCAAAAGCTCACACCAGAGCCTAGACACAGGGAATAGCGAAGTGGTACCAGTCAAGACAAGACACTAGCAGCCAGTGGATAGAGCAAGGCAGAGGAGGATTTGTGTGGGTGAAGTAAAAACACTACACCTGTCAAACTGCAGGTTTCTAACTGGTTGGAAAATTCTGATGGCAGTTGGTGGAGGACATACCTCTAGAAAGTTGCTATAGTGCAGTGTGGAAGCAGCCAGAATCAGAGCAAAATTTTTTATGGCAAAGGTAGGGTGCGAGGGTCACATCTTGTGGGTGTTGAGAAGAAAAATGTAACAGCACTGGATTCAATAAGGGAATGTGTTGATAGAAGAAGTTGTCTTAGGTCCACCAAGGTTCTTAACATTGTCTCCTACAGAGAAATGCCTATGGAGGAAAAGTGAAGACTAACTTCATGAGGTTAACTTTAAGGTGAGACCCACTTTATGCAGAATGAGATGGCAGGAAAGACAGATGGTGGTAGGAGAAAGGAAATGAAAAGGAAATCTGGCCATCATTGACATATATATGGTTAAAGAAAACATGAGAAGTTAAAGAATTATATTTTTAATGAAAACCTACATTTATTCAATAATTTTAATTCCCCTAATCAACTTGTCATGTTAGAAATCAAGAGGATCTTTGCAAAGGCTATATAAAACTTTGTCTCTTTTAATTATTTGGAGGCGTTAAGACAATGGCCTCTTGCCATCTCCTGTTGACAATGACACATCACTTGCACTAATACTAGCAATTTAAAGTTTATCTAGGCGTGACGTTTATTGTTTGTAATATTTGGAAAGATCCCAGTTGGGCTGTATATCGATGCTGCACTTAGCTGCATGTGCTTTCAGTTGAGAGAAAGTTGTTAAATGAGTTGATATTCACAGTAAGCTGTACTGGCAATGTCAAGTTTAAAACATTTTCATTTTATGAGGGCTGATATTTTAGTGGCCATTAAATTCCCATGCTTTAGCTTCCAATGCCAAAGACTTTTTTTTAATGTCATTTTTACTTTGTCAGCTTCATTTTCCAACTGTAAAGGGAAAGAAAATATTTGTGAAAAAAGCTCCACTTCTGAAAATGTGTTTGGAAAAGCAGAGAGACTATTTAAAATAAAGCTCATGTTTTTTTGTTTCTGGTTTTCTCTATTAAGTATCTCTCTCTTTGATGTGGGACACACTTCACTCTACAATCTAAATATAAGACAGGTAGACACTGACAGTTTATTGCATGCTAGCCTTGTGAGGATTTGCTCTGGTGTCTTGAGGTTTCTTCTCATAGTCCAAAGACTTGCAGCCAGTCTGATGGGCCTCTTTAATTTTCCAGTGTGTATAGCCCTGAATATGTGTGCAACACAATTGTCTGGCATCCTGTTGAAAAGTTGATTCTTGTGTCTCTTACTACCAGAAAGGCCTTGGTGTCCTTGGATAAATAGTAGATTGATGCATTGATCATTCCATCATACATTTTGGTTCTGCACCTGCTTTTTCTATTAGAAGGATATGGTTAGCCAAATGTAGACAGGATCCAGCTCTGGCTAGGCCATCAGTCTCCTGAGGGTCACGCTCAAGCACACTCTAGTATTGGAATCACCAGATAAGGTAACACACATATCTCTGGGTTGAGGCAGAAGACTACAGCATGAGAGACATGCAGCTCAAGTATTCAAAGAAGACCACATAGTTCGGAAATCAGATTCAATGCTGTAAGACTGCAGCACTGATCACTTCAGCACAATATTGGCATGGATGGAAGGCTATCAGACTATTCAACTTTGCATTATTTCCACCTTCTTCTGTTTGTGTTCCCAGAGTCAGTGTTTTTGTCATGGCTGAATGCAGACTCAGCAGTGCTAGTCTGCAATGGATAGTACGGTTGATTATGATTCTAGGTGCTGCTCCTTCTGTCTGCCTTGTTCATGTCCCAACCATGTTCTTTTTAGACTTCCTACAGAGCC
The DNA here is from genome assembly GCF_900747795.2 of Erpetoichthys calabaricus. NCBI lineage: Eukaryota > Metazoa > Chordata > Cladistia > Polypteriformes > Polypteridae > Erpetoichthys > Erpetoichthys calabaricus. The sequence continues at coordinate 50,930,635 of NC_041406.2, read as the reverse complement.
TTGAATTTCCTGCCACTGCCCAAAAGACCTGCAGTCATGTTAATAAATGAGCCAAAAAAATAACGTTAGTGTGTGCTCAACTGTGTCTTGCATTGGACTGGTGTTTATAAAGGGTCGCTATCTGCATTGAGCTGCTGCTACTGGAAAATGTTCAGACTTGTTGCAGCACCGAACTGGAAAGGGCAGGTTAGAAATGTATGGATTATTACATTTCAATGTATGAAATTTGTTTACATCACTGTGTTGCAAAAGAGGCCAGGATGAAGTCTATTGCTTTAAATTAGGCACTTAATCCCTAAATGTATTACCACTTGTGGTCATGCTGGTCATTAAATGGAGTAGATACGGGGGTAGCGCCTCTGGAAAGAACCCATCAGAGAATGGGGGAGGTGGGGGAAAAGTGATATTATCTTGAATATACCCATTATGGTGTCCTTATTTTGTTTATAATTCAGACAGGTTTTTTATTAAGACTTTGCACAGTTTAGGATCCAAAAGAGCCAATTTAGAAAAGGCAGAGTGTCCCAGCTTGAGGCTAATTATGTGAGTTTTGTTCATTCTTTTTATATTCAGTGTGCAAGCCTTTAGTTTGTAAATAAAGAGGTTAGACTCACAGTTAAGGCTGTAGTGAAGGGGGCTCGCTCTCACACCACATATTTACTGTTCCAAAGGTGGATACGTGTAAAGTAACTACAGGAGCTTGAGCAAGCCTTCTTAGCCTCACAAAATCCTTTAATAATGTCAGTCACTCACTTAATAAAGATGTCACTCTAACCACGCCAAGTTGTTTGCAGCTGAAATGCTGTTTGTTCTGTTCCTTGCGTCAATCCGACAGTTTTTTTATTTGTTTGATTTATAGTTATGCCGTTTTGCTTTATTATAATGCACAAAGCTCTCTATTACATTGAATCCTGCAGAGGGTAATATGTAAAATAAAGATAAATGACTTGATTTATTGACTTCTTTTGAGTGCTGCGTTCATATGCTAGAGACACACAGTTACGTTTGTCTAACGCACAAGTTTAATCTTGTCTTCTATAAAATAAATAAATCAACCTGTGACTTTGTGAAAAATGCTGCATTGTAATTTTTAGCCTGAAATAAACCTGCTACAGGCATATTAAAGTCTAGTGACAAGTTAAGCACCCATATTACTTACTTCTTGCAATCTGGTTGTGTGTGTTTATCTTGTTTATGTGCAATTCACAGAAATGCAAAAAAATGTGTAAGATCTGCAGGGCCAGGGACCAAATAAACATTTTATCACTCTTAATAAAAGTCACAAAGGCAATCTCCTAAGGGTGTGATTTTCATCTTCCTTTCTGAGTTAGCCAACATTTGCTATTTTCATTGGCATATAATTCTGACAACATTGATAATCAAAGATCACTCAGTTCTAATCTTCCGCCCTAGATGTAGTCTAATACTGTAACCTTCCCCATTCTTACAATATGGAGGGTGTCAATTTTATATTAACAGGTATAGTTTTGTACCCAGTTTTCCTTATTTTCCACCTGATGATAATTCCACACTGCTGATACCCTGCCTTTCATGACAGCCTTATTTTCTAAGGACTATCCATTATTTAGCTGACAGCAGCTTGACTGAATGAAGCCTGCTCCTTGTTCTCTTCCTTGACACTGCAGAAATAGGAATGGATTGGCTCTCCCTGGCAATATTGTCTGAGACATGTGAGCCTTTCAACTGGACAAGCTGGCATGTGTCGTGATCACTTGAGCAGCTGTGCTGGCTACTCGGCAATGAGCCACTTGGGTAAATGTCAGTCTTTCTGAATGCAAGGGCGTGCGGCTGGCATTGTTGTTCTGGTTTCAGAAGAGACACATGGAAGCACAGAGTTTCAACATATTGTTCTGGGTGCACAGTATACTAATCAGGCTTGCATTTTTCAGTTAGTAGGTTCTCTGCTGCACATGATACTCTAGAGATAGGAATAGGTATTCTGCTGCAGACAGAGCTGTTGTGCTTTGACCGTGACTTGCCTTAAGGCTTATTAGTCAAAATACCTAGCATGGAAAGGCAGAAAAGTGAAAAGCAGTTACTAATAATATATTACCAAACTTGATTTTCTTCAAACTTGCATTTACTGCATACTATTGTTAGCACTGAAAAGCTTCTTTACATAAAAAAAATCATTTTCAATAAATAACTCCACAGACAATGTGGTCCCATCAAGAGAGGCTTAGGGCAATAATAAAAATAGTGGGAAAAATATTTGATTACAAGAAAAACCCAAAATGGATGGAAATCAAACTTAGATTTTTTGGTTGATGGGCAAGCGTGCTAATCACAACCTGTGTGTTACTTTTCTCTTTCTGTAGATCTCATTGTAGTATTGCATACCATTTGCTATTTGGAAACTGTAGCACTGTTTTCTAGGCTTCATCTGTGAAATATTTCCAGACGTTGCTGTAAATGTAAAGTGACCAAAATGATTTTGTTTAGACTAAATGGAATTATTGATCTATATTCATTATGAGATTTGAGTAAGCTGTGAGGCTATGACCTCTTGCTCTGACCCAAGCTGACCCTGCCAAACCTCCAAAATGAGCAAGGCTGAAATTTATATGTCACAATCCTAACCTTAATGCAGTTTCAGATACAACAGAGAAACAGTGCCAGACAGGTTGTAATGGTCATGTAAATTATGATAGATTATGCTTGTGTACCCAAATTTCAAAGAAGACAATATGTCCTTGCCTGGTGCAGCTTGAGGCCATGAGAAAAATAGTGAGGGAAATATTTGATAAAAGAAATAATTAAATGTAGTGGGTGAAAATCAAACCCAGCTATTTTGGTTGAAAGGTGTGCATGCTCAACCATTATAATCTGTGTTTCTGTCATTACATCATTGTAACAAGGATACAAATTTACAGTTTCCTAAACACGTCTGATAATGTTTAATTTGTGCATTTCACTGTATTTTTTTATTTGAGGATTATTTATATGCAGCTTTTTTTAAACATTTAATTAAATTTATTAAAATCAAATAACATTCCATACAAGCAAGTCAAGTTTTACAAAACTAGGTTTGAAACAAAATCAACCCCCATCCATGAGAAAGAGAGCTAGGCCAATAGAGTAAAACTTTAATAGTAGGAAAAATAAGTAAGTAAATAAACAAATAGAATAGAATGAAAAAGGGAAGATACTCTGCTTCCTCAGTTTAAATGCTTATTCTAGAATGTTATTGATTAGATCCTGCCAGGTTTTGAAAACATTTGGTACAGATCCTCCACGTGAGAATTTGATTTTTTCCAATTTTAGATAATATATAACATCAGTTACCTGCTGACTTAAAAGAGGTGAGTTAGGATTCTTCCAGTTGAGTGAGATAAGTGTATGTGCCAATAGTCAAGTAAAAGCAATTACAGTTTGTTTGTCCTTCTCCACCTTAAGCCCATCTGGAAGAACACCAAACACAGCTGTTAGTATATTAGGAGGAATTGTGACTCCAAGGCTGTCTGAAAGGCATTTAAAGATTTTGGTCCAAAATGATGTTAATTTGATGCACGCCCAAAACATGTGACCCAGTGAGGCTGGAACTTGACTGCAACGTTTGCAAGTTGGATCTTGCCCTGGAAACATTTTGAACAATTTTAAACGAGACAGAAGCATTCGATATATCATTTTAAGTTGAATAATTGTATGCTTTGCACATATGGAGCTAGAGTGAATTCTGTGCATTGCTCCCATCCACTCCTTTTCGAAAATGTTGAGTGAAAGATCCTTTTCCCACTGTACTCTGGGATCTTTGAAAGGGGAGGAACTTTAAAATGTTTTTATATATTACAGAAATGGTGCCTGAGTCCTCAAGACTGATCAATATTCAATAGATAACAAGGTTTCTAATGTGGAGGT